>NW_015386408.1:1697254-1716712 GCF_001527695.2 Protobothrops mucrosquamatus
CCCCCCCCCCCCCCCCCCCAAATACACTTTGCCTTTTTCAGGTTTAAAACCTTCCATAACAATCACAGTACCTGTTGTAGCTCTGACAGGGCCCTATAAATACAGCATGCATCAAGTGCTTTCCTTGCACTAAACTATTTCAAGATCAAAATGTTGTATGTCTTTGAACACATAGGAAGGAAGGAAAGAAGGGGAGGGAGACAGAACAAAAGGAAGAAATTGTCTTTCCAAAATGAAATCAATTATGTATGTATGTATGTATGTTTGTATGTATGTATATCATATTGTTGTTGTTAATTGCGAAATCATGTCCAACCCATCGCGACCCCATGGACAATGTTCCTCCAAGTCTTCCTGTCCTCTACCATCTTCTGGAGTCCATTTAAGTTCACGCCTACTGCTTCAGTGACTCCATCCAGCCACCTCATTCTCTGTCGTCCCCTTCTTCTATTGCCCTCAATCTTTCCCAGCATTAGGTCTTTCTCCAGTGAGTCCTTCCTTCTTATTAGGTGGCCAAAGTATTTGAGTTTCAACTTCAGGATCTGGCCTTCTAAAGAGCAGTCAGGGTTGATCTCTTCTAGGACTGACCGGTTTGAATGCCTTGCAGTCCAAGGGACTCGCAGGAGTCTTCTCCAGCACCATAGTTCAAAGGCCTCAATTCTTTGGTGCTCAGCCTTTCTTATGGTCCAACTTTCACATCCATACATTGCAACTGGGAAAACCATGGCCTTGACTAAATGCACTTTTGTTGGCAGGGTGATGTCTCTGCTTTTTAGTATGCTGTCTAGATTTGCCATAGCTTTCCAACCCAGGAGCAAGCATCTTTTAATTTCTTGGCTGCAGTCCCCAATCTGAGGTGATCTTAGAGCCCAGGAAAATAAAATCTGTCACTACTTCCATTTCTTCCCCATCTATTTGCCAGGAATTGAGAGGGCCGGATGCCATGATTTTGGTTTTCTTAATGTTGAGATTCAAGCCACCTTTGGCACTCTCCTTCTTCACCTGCATCAAGAGACTCTTTAGTTCCTCTTCACTTTCTGCCATTAAAGTGGTATCATCTGCATATCTTAGGTTGTTGATATTTCTCCCAGCAATCTTAATTCCAACTTCTGATTCATCTAGCCCTGCCTTTCTCATGATGTGCTCTGCATATAAGTTAAATAGGCAGGGTGACAGTATACAGCCTTGCCGGACTCCTTTCCCAATTTTGAACCAATCAGTGGTTCCGTGTCCAGTTCTCACTGTTGCTTCTTGACCCACATATAGGTTTCTCAGGAGACAAATAAGATGGTCTGGTACTCCCATCTTTTTAAGAACTTGCCACAATTTGTTGTGATCCACACAATCAAAGGCTTTAGCATAGTCAATGAAGCAGAAGTACAGTAGATGTTTTTCTGGAACTCCCTAGCTTTCTCCATGATCCAGCGTATGTTGGCAATTTGATCTCTAGTTCCTCTGCCTCTTCGAAATCCTGCCTGTACTTCTGGTAGTTCTCAATCCACATACTGCTGGAGTCTAGCTTGTAGGTTTTAAGCATAACTTTACTAGCATGTGAAATGAGTGCAATGGTGCGATAGTTTGAACATTCTTTGGCATTGCCTTTCTTTAAAATTGGAATGTAAACTGACCTTTTCCAATCCTGTGACCACTGTTGAGTTTTCCAAATTTGTTGGCAAATTGAGTGTAGCACTTTTACTGCATTGTCTTTTAAGATTTTGAATAGTTCAGCTGGAATACTGTCGCCTCCACTAGCTTTGTTGTTGCTCAGATTTCCTAAGGCCCATTTCACTTCATATTCTAGGATGTCTGGCTCGAGGTCAGTGACCACCCCATCGTGGTTATCTGGGACGTTAAGCTCATTCTTGTATAGTTCTTCTGTGTAGTTTTGCCACCTCTTCTTAATCTCTTCTGCCTCTGTTAGGTCCCTGCCATTTTGGTCCTTTATCATGCCCATCTTTGCATGAAACGTTCCCTTCATATCTCCAATTTTCTTGAAGAGATCTCTGGTCCTCCATATTCTGTTGTTTTCTTCTATTTCTTTGCACTATTCATTTAAGAAGGTATTCTTATCTCTTCTAGCTATTCTCTGGAATTCTGCATTCAATTGGGTGTATCTTTCTCTTTCTCCTTTGCCTTTCACTTCCCTTCTTTCCTCAGCTATTTGCAAAGCTTCCTCAGACAGCCATTTTGCTTTCTTGCATTTCTTTTTCTTTGGGATGGTTTTAGTTGCTATCTCTTGTACAATGTTGCAAACCTCCATCCATAGTTCTTCAGGCACTCTGTCTATCAGATCTAATTCCTTAAATCTATTTGTCACCCTACTGTATATTCATCAGGGATATGATTTAGTTCATACCTGAGTGGCCTAGTGCTTTTCCCTACTTTCTTCAATTTAAGCCTAAATTTTGCAATGAGAAGCTCATGATCTGAGCCACAGTCAGCTCCTGGTCTTGTTTTTACTGACTGTATAGAGCTTCTCCATCTTTGGCTGCAGAGCACATTGTCAATCTGATTTCTGTGTTGACCGTCTGGTGATGTCCATGTGTAGAGCCGTCTCTTGGGTTGTTGGAAAAGAGTGTTTGTTATGACCATCATATTCTCTTGACAAAATTCTATCAGCCTGTACTCCAAGGCCAAACTTGCCTGTTATTCCAGTTATCTTTTGGCTTCCTACTTTAGCATTCCAATCCCCCATGATGATAAGGACATCATTTTTTGGTGTTAATTCTATAAGGTGCTGTAGGGCTTCATAGAACCGATCAATGTCATCCTCTTCAGCACCAGTGGTTGGGGCATAGATTTGGATTACTGTGATACTGAATGGTTTGCCTTGGATTCGAACTGAGATCATTCTGTCATTTTGGGGATTGTATCCCAGTATTGCTTTTCCTATTCTTTTATTGACTATGAAGGCTACTCCATTTCTTCTGAGGGATTCTTGCCTGCAATAGTATACCTGATGGTCCTCTGAGTTAAATTCATCCATTCCTGTCCATTTTAGTTAGCTGATTCCTAAGATGTCGATGTTCAGTCTTGTCATCTCTTGTTTGACTACGTCTAGCTTGCCTTGATTCATGGAATTTACATTCCAGGTTCCTATGGAGAAAAGATCTTTACAGCATCGGACTTTCCTTTCACCACCAGATGCATCCACAGCTGAGCGTCCTTTCGGCTTTGGCCCAGTTGCTTCACTCTTTCGGGCACTACTAGTACTAGCCCTCTGCTCTTCCCCAGTAGCATATTGGACATCTTCCAACCGAGGGGCTCATCTTCCAGCGTCATATCTTTTTGCCTTTTAGTACTGTCCATGGGGTTTTCATGGCAAAGATACTGGAGTGGTTTGCCATTTCCTTCTCCAGTGGATCACATTTTGTCAGAACTCTCTGCTATGACCTGTCCGTCTTGGATGGCCCTGCACGGCATAGCTCATAGCTTCATTGAGTTACGCAAGCCCCTTCGCCACGACAAGGCAGTTATCCATGAAGGAGTATATCATATAAGATTTGTAAAAGTTTTCAAAAGAACAAAAAATATCCGTGTTCTTTTTTTTCATACTTATTTATATTTTGCAGAGTCTATTCTGCTTCTGCATGTTTTGTTTTCTTCAACAAACACCTGTCCATGCCTTTCTTTCAATATCATTAATGAAGGCTGATTTGCATAAATGACAAAATTAGGGTGGGTTTTTTTCAAATTTATTCCCTTGCTCCCTGCTAATACCTGCAGCCTGATTGTTCTGAAGATATAGATATCTGGGTCTAAAAAAACAGAGTTTGAAAATCCTTCTGTGTGTGTTTCTTTTCTATATATACTTTTCAAGGGGCAAAAAATATTGGTGCAATTAAACTTCCTGACTGTTATAACAAATCTCTGTTATATTATGTCTTTGTTTTCATAATAATTCTAATGAACATTGCAATTTAAAAGATAAGAAGTAATACAAACTGAGAAAAAAGAAAAGCATAAAAAGAAAAAAAAGAAAAAGTCCAGAAAAGAAAGAAGAAAAACAAGAGGAAAAAAAATATACAGATAGTCCTCAACTTACAACCATTCATTTAGTGACTGTTCAAAATTACAACAGCACTTAAAAAAATGACTTATGACCATTTTTCACACTTAAAACCATTGCAGCATCCCCATGGTCATATGATCAAAATTTGGACACTTGGCAAATGATATGTATTTATGACAGCTGCAGTGTCCCGGGGTCATGTGACTACCTTTGCAATCTTCTGACAAGCAAAGTCAATGGGATAAGTCAGATTCACTTTACAACCACTTAAAACTGCAATCAACTGCAATCAGGCACAATCATTTAAACATCATTTAACAATTGTGGCAAGAAAGGTCATAAAATGGGGCAAAACTCATTTAACTATTGTCTTGCTTAGCAACAGAAATTTTGGCCTCAGTTGTGGTCATAAATTGAGGACTACCTGCATAAAAAAATAATTTCCCCCTTCATCACAAACAAGTACAAACAATTTTAGTTTAACTTATTATCTTCTCTTAAAATACAACAAATTTGTCTATAAACAAATCTTTAAAACCTCAACATTAAGCAACAGTCAGCAAAAGTCCATTAAGATTTGCCAGAGATAACAACGTATCTACTTTAACCTTGATCAGATAAACCAAGTTTATGTTCCTTCCCATTACGTTTAACAGTCTGGATCCTTATTCCCCTCTAATTATGTCCTAGAATTTGATTCCTTCTCACAAAATTCTTCAAAACTTTAACAAGTCTCTTTCATAAATTAGTTTGGTAAGACATTAGTAATTGGTTTTAATTGTATATCCAGTGTAGAATCTCCTTCCCTATAATTCCCATAGGAATTTTTAAATCTTCTTTCAAATCAATCTATGCTGTCTGGTAAAGCTTGCTGCTCACCCATATCTTCTTCCAAACATAATTATCTATAATGGCAGATATTTTTGAAATTAGGTCCTGGATCCACAAACATCCTTCAACGCATCCAGTGTTAAAGCATTTGCTCCATTCTGCTTTAGTAAGTCAAATTTAAGTGCTCTTCTCCTTTAACTGTAACCTTGAGTTACTTTTGCCTTTCTCTGGTGTCCAACCTTCAAATTATTTCTATGCAAAGAATTCTTATAATTAGTTTCAAAATCTTGTTTTAAATCCATCAGTGCTTTTATTCCATTTGTAACTTTCCAGAATTAATGTTCAAATCACTCTTTTGCTGTTTATTCCAAAAAAGAAAGGATTTGTATAAAAGTATATAAAAGTTCTTTCATTAAGGATTGAAGGAAACTCACACAGTGTACTCAAGCCTGCAGTAATTAGGGTGCTTTGTATCTGAAAAGCAGTTAGCAAGCAATTTTCAAAAGTGATTAAGAAAGGAAATATGCAAACATAGTGGTTTTTTCAAGGCGACAAACCATGGTTTGAGCTACAATGGTGTTCCCTCATCTTCCAGATTCACTGGCCTTTCATTCCATTGCAGTCATTGGCTAACGGATGTGACCTTGAGGGACAAAGTAAAGAAATGTTGCATAGGACACAATCAGACAAGAGAGAAAGGAGTCCCCAGTGGATTAATGGTCAAAGGAAGTACCATAGAAAGATCCACCTTAATTGATTGGACAATTAAAAATGGCAACGGGATATTTGTACCTTCATATTTTCAAGATTCTGTTAAAGTAGCTTTACAATAAAGTAGAATTACCTCATTTAGTCATGTTTACTATCTGGTTTACCTGGGAGGATGATATTGTCTCTAGTCTCAGCAGAGTCATATTCAATTTGCCATTTCTTCCCCAGAGGTCCTTTCCTACAGTATATCTTGTTTTAATGATTTTTGTTCCTGATATATGAATAGAAGTACTGTTTATTATAAAGTACTTACAGTCTGAAGGTCACTTTTCTTATGATATGTTTATCTTTAATATGGGAGGTCTTTTTCCCTACTGCTTTGTGGGAGTGATAATCATACATCCTTGAAGCAACAGAAATTAAACTGGCAAGAGATGTGATGCCTAGTTGTCAATCCTTATTCTGCTACCATTTTTCTGTTTCCGCCCCTACCATCACATAGCTTTTAGCAGGACAGTAAGTTCTAGTCTCACCTTAGGTTGGGTGACTTCATTCTATCTCAGCTCTAAGAAACAAGCTGTGGCAAACCATTTCTGAAACCTTGCCATGATTTGTCAAGAAAAACCCTGTAGTGACCAGTCCAAGTACAAATACAGCTGACTATGACTTAAAGCTGGGAATCAGATGCTGTAGTGCAGGGGTCCCCAACCTGTGGGCTGCAGCCCACTACTGCATGAGTGGTCGGCCGGTGTGTGGACATCCACATGCTCATGCACACAGCCCCACTCATGTGAGCGGCGCCATGAGCCATTTGCAGCCCCCCCTTCGTGCGAGCCTTGTCGCAGGCGCTTGCGTTCCCACATGCGTGAATCTTATTGCAGGCACTTGCAGTCCCACTCGCATGAGCCTCGTTGGTGTTTGCGGCCCCACTCACATGAGCATCATCACGGGCATTTGTAGCCTTACTCGCGCAAGCCTCGTTATGGGCACTTACAGCCACACTCATGCAAGTGTTGCTGTGAACATTGCAGGAGCTTGCATGCACACACACACAAATATGCCTGCTCCTCCCACAAAAACATCCCCTCTTCCCCCCTTCCCCCTCATTCCAGGCCCCCAACCCGGAAAAGTTGGGGGACTCTGCTGTAGTGGGAAGCAGCTGGCCCCTAATCAAACGTCAGCCTGATATGCCAATGGGCAGTCATATCAGACTGTCCCCTGACAGTCAATAGACGAAAAGGAATAGGATCTGTCAGGATTTGGTGGGAAAGGTTTGGTGGGGCTTTGGTGAAGAAGTTGGCTGGAATCCTGGATGAAAAGTGATTTAAGGCAAGGTTGAAAGTTAGTGTAGTTAGAACTGTGCTTGGGGTTGTTTTATATTTAAACTTGTGTTTAATTGCCTTTCTTTGACTAACTATAAGAAACTTTATGTTTCAGTCCTGACCAGTGGCCCTCTATTACCAAACTCAGCTTGGCTGAGCTCCAGACTCATTTTGATTTCCCTTTAGTAATTGAACAGAGCAAGATGGGTGAGAATTTATCTTACAATCTTCTCCTTGTTCCCCAAAGGGCTGATATGGAGGGTGAAAATGATTTCTAGTGAAGGGTGGGGGCGGGGACAGCAACAACCTAATTTCTCAGACACTGTTCAACCCCAGGGGAAGGTATCTCAGAACTGAAGCACTTTTTTCCCCTCATTACAGATGGGAATCAGATGAGGAATGAGATGAATATAACAGATATCACCAGGACATGCTTACACTGTGATTAGATTCAACTGGGGAAAGGGTGGTGGCTCCAAGGGTAATAGCTATAAATATTGACAATTTTGAAATATTATTTATTTTATACAGAATGAGGAAATTTTCAAGATCTCGAACAAATTGTTTCATTGCAAGCTTGTGAGCACTTGGATATGAATAAGACAATTAACATGAGCCAGCTTGATTTCATAGAAAAAGGCATGTCAGACTGATTTTATTTCCTTTTCTAACCGGATAAGCAGTTTAATCGATTGGGGAAATGATATAAGTGCCTTCAAGAAAGTGTCTCATGATATCCTCATTAATAACATATGAAAATATGGACTATGCTATAATCATAATTGGCTGCATGACCACACCAAGAAAGTATTCATAAAAGCTTCGACAGAGTAGTATCAAAACAAATGCCACAAGACTCTGTCCTGGATTCTTTACTCTTCAACATTTTTTATTAATGACCTGGATAAAGGAATTCAGAGAAATAACCTCTGAGGTATTTCCAATTTGATAATCCTATGATTCTGTGAATTACATAAGTGACCTTATGGAAAATGAAAATGTTTTGGTTGTCTAGATGCTGAGAGGATACACTACCATCTAAAAAAAAATAAGGAAAAGTCACACTTAAGTCATTTTTAAAGCCACTGAGTTGTATATTAACACCTATCACTCATTCTGACTCAACACGTCTAGGAATTATTAGGGAAATATAATTCACTTGGAGTAAGCAGTCTTAGCAAATGATGAGGAAAAAAATAAGCAAGAGTAAGCTACAACAAAGGCTATTTGTACCAGAAATGTCAACGTGGGCAGATCAAGAAAAAGATGGATGGGGGAGAAATAAGTTATTACCAAGCTGAAGAGCACTGATGACCCTAACAACTCTAACCACAAAGACATGAAACACCTGATTCAGGCATTCCTTGAGTCTACATTCACTTCATTTATGGCACTGCCAGCATTGTTGATGACATTGCTAGAGGGCCTATCATAAACAATGTAAAGCAATTAATTCTGAGAGTAAATTTCATGAAGGGGTATCATATTACTATGTGCATCCATGTATGCCAATAAGCAGGGCAGGTAAGACTACATTTTTTTAATGTGGAAGTATGTATTGCAGTCGATAGTGCTACTTTATGAGAAAACCTATTGTCTAATAAAATGCCTGACTGAGCTGACTCAGTTAGCTTTGGACATGATGTTAGGAGATCCCATCACTTTTGATCTTGCAGACTTCAAAATTAATATTGCGGATACAATGATAAGTGCAGTTCAAGATTTCATGGCTTCCTTGTTTTTGAATTGACTTTGAACTATCCACATGGAAGGCCATACCCTCAATGTGGTGTTAGTCCCATATATCTCATCCCAAGCCATCTACACAATGCTGCCAATGAGTTATCTCTGTCAGATCTGCCATCTTCAGCTTCTACGGCTTTGCTGACATCCTGTCATAAAATGCAAGGGGGGGGGGGGAGGAGGCAATGGAATGTAGAAAGTAGAGACAGACCATGGGAAGGGAGTTGACAGCCTTGATGGAAACCAGAGATTCCAGAACCAGAATAGACCAGTCTTCAAGGACACCAGGCCTGAGAACAGAATGCAAAATTGCATTGAATGGAGGCAAATATCCAAGCCATTCCCAAAACATCTAAACAGCACGCCATTGGACACTGATAAACTGGTCAAGAGGGAAGGGCCAGGGAAAGGAGAAAAGTGTAATCTCTTCAGATCTAGCCTTTCTTGCACTGCAACCACTTAACCTTAGAAAAGAACCCATCATGTCAACCAAATAGAGTCAAGGGTCTTTTTTTCCTAAGGACCTGAGCTGCAGTAGGCCTGACAATCTCATTGTCTAGAAACTGTTAGAATCTGGATGGGGAGAAACAGTCTCAAGCTCAATAGTGTTAAGATCAGTGGTGGGATTCAAACATGTGAACAACTGGTTCTCTAGGAGGATGCCACTTCCGGAAGTCCATTCTGAGCTCGGGCAACAAAAAATTAGCTACCGGTTCTGCCAAAGTGGTGCAAACTGGCTGAATCTCACCACTGGTTGAGACCAATGGCTGTGGTTATTTGGACTTCCTAAATTTGGAGATCAACTATTTTTAGTCCTGAATGCATGACAATATCTATTTGCAGCTGGTGAGCAATTTTGGAGACTTCATGGATTCACTGCTCCTGCTCAAGGAGCAAATGGCACCTATGGCCAAGAAGGTCTTTGTATAGATTCATACTGTCTGCTAATGACACCCTTTTCTGGACCAGGAGACCCTGTAGACATTCAGTCACGTTTTAATCAAAAGTGAACTTGTCTTACTTAACATTCTGCTTTGTGAGCTGCACTGGCCACCAGTAGACTTCCAGGTACAATTCAAGATACTGGATATCATCTTTAAAACCCTTAATGACGTGGTTAGTAGTTACTTGAGGAACTGTCCACATATTCAGTTTGACAGTCAGCAAGCTCCAAGTTCCACTGTTAAACAGTGTCATCTAAAGAGACTGAGGAAGCATGCCTTCTCTCTCACTGCTCCTGAATTCTGGACCAGCATCCCTCTGATATTTGCATGGCTTCTACCATTGCTTTATTTTTGAGAAAAAGCCTTGAAACCTGTTTTTTTTCCTAGGCCTTGGGCTAATTTGGATGATAAGATCCTATAAATTGGTTTTGCCTCTATGGTTCTTCCGTCACTATCAACTTCTGTTTTAATTGTTGTTTTAATATTCTATACCACCCAAACTTAAGTTTTGAATTGAGTGGCCTTATGAATCTAATACAGACAGACAGACAGATGGTATCCCGGGTATGTGATTGTCAGGTATATGGAGCAATTGCAGACAATTAAATGTGACAGCAGGTAGCTTAAGTGATTGTGGCATTGGTCTAGAGATGAATTGGATCAGACAAGCATATAGCACCATTGTCAAGTTCAAGTTATGACAATAAAGGAGAATAGGAAGCATGAATTTCTGGCCCCATTATGCCTACAGAGATCTGCCCAGTAGAACTCTTCAGCCAATGGCATATCAACATCTGAATGTCTTTATAAGAAAGCAATTCAGACTTGTGCCAGATTTAATAGTACTTGGGGAAGTCCTGTATTCCAGTATATTCCAATATATCTCCATAACATGTTTAGGAATTATTTTGTTGACTCTATGCCTGTAAATGCCTCCCTAACATGGTTTATAAGGACCTTCTTGAACTCATACTATTGATGATTTGGGAGATTAATAACCCTGCTCTGCAACAGTAGAAGTTCCCTGCCATGTTAAAGAGGTGATTAGGAGTCCCTGTACAAGAATCCTTTACTTAGTCTTACTATTTTTAATAACATAGATTAATCTTCAATATTCTGTATTTTTCAAAGCTGATGGAGAAAACTGACATTTCAACATTAGGAACTCAGAGAAATAGACCTTGATCACACTGGTAATTTCTAAGGGCGAACATAACCTTGTTTGTGACTCTAGAATCTGTCTGAAGATTTTGGTAACGATGAATATGGTATCCTTTTGAAATCTTTATAACAAGCTTGGGAGATACCACTCTGGTGGTGGTTTTGCTATTTTTTTCTCTGATATTCAAAACTTCTTTTCCCATTTAGTCTGTCCCTTTTCATTCTCAAGTATCTAGTATTCTCTACATATCTTCTGAAGACATCTTAATAACTTTTTCAGCACTATGAAACTGTTATACTTTCACACATTACATAAGTAACAAAAAGTTCAGCATTGGCAAATGTAGACATTCTGACTAAAAGCATAGCATCCCAGTTTACAACTCTGATACCTATAAAGAAGCACAGAAGACAATGTCTGCTTTTCATTAACTCACAAAAGTTCAAAAGCTTAACCAGGCTATTCTAATAGAGCAGATGATATTTAGATCACACACTGACACTTTGTCTTATAAATACAACCTCATCATACCCACATTCAGTAGTCCAAAAATTCTTTCAGGACAGCTCAGCTAACTGTGAGTGAGGGTTTAAGACATGTTATTTCAAGAAGCTTCCTAAGAATACCTGTTTTAAATCAAGTGCTGTCAAATCATTTTTAACTTTCTTTGATCTGCACTCAATTTCAACTTTATCTTGCTGACCTATAGCACCGACTCTTTTAGCCTTCCACACTTTACTTTTTTATTTTCTGCCTATAAATTTTTATTTTCTCTTTTTCATCATATATGTAGGAGAATATAAAAAAAAATAAAACTATATAATATAGACTTCAGAAGTTTTTGTTTTATAGACATATGTGTATAGATATCAAGCGAGTGTATTAGAAATCCTAGAAAGAAATCAGACAGAGAAAGGAAGTTAAATGATTGTGCAAGAGACAAAAATATGATGTTCAGATCTGAGAAAGTATTCTCCCTCAGGTGGTTTATAAAAGACACATTGGAGAAACTTGGTATCAGATGCCTTCTACACTATCTTTTATAGGAGTAATGACTATAATTTTAACAACTAGGAAAAAATAGACTCTTAGCAGAGAAGAGGGAGAAGGAGAAGAAACTTTAATGAAGACAAATGCATGTAGGAAAGGAGGAAATGCACAACAGGGGAGTAAAACCGAAAGGCAAAAAGTAGAAAATGAATACCAAGCATCCATTCAATGCGTGGGCATTAAGTACACAAATAAAATATCACTTGTCAAATAAAGGATCAAGCTTTTTTAAAGCTTGACCCAAAGGGACTAAATGTCAGTCTTTGAAAATATTTTATATATATTTAATAAATAAATATTTATAACTCACCCTACAGCAATGGCTCTCAGGGTGGGATGCAAACACTGAAAACAATAAAAAACAAATCAAACAATAAAACAATAAAAACACACCACTGTGAAAGAGTAGACTCCATAATCCAACCGAATACACTCAGAAAGCTGGTTCAAACAGAGTGACAACCGCTAACATCCCAAAACCCAGGAAGCATCTCATTTGATATTGAAATGAAACCAACGCCAGTAACAACCTGATTCCAGTTTGGAAACAGTCTTTCAGCAGTGATGCAAAGTGCAGAATACCCTGGAGTGGCCATTGTCCCATAGAACAACCCACCATCTACATACCGACCAGATTATGTTTATTTATTTTAGACATTTTAAAAAAAAATTATGTCGATATTCTCAAGCTGCAATCTCACACTAATATAGTTTTAGCGATCTGTTTTTTTAAAAAAAATTATTATCATTATAGACTAATGCAGCCTGCATAAGAGTCATATTAGCTTCCAATCCACCAGGAGATGTTAGGTAGGCACAGATTCTACTAACTTTCATATCTTAGTCTGAAGAAGAAGACAGGAAATAAAATAAATTAAAACTGGAAAACGTCTAAATCCACATACTCATACAATTCTGTAACTGCTTATTTACAGCAACTTCGCATGTTTTCAATCTCAGTAGGATTTCCCTTTCCCTTTTAAGTGCCAGCTAATACAAAATAGCACTACTTGAACATGCTATCAGATTTTAAACTGGAATTACGTAAATAGTGATGTAAGAGTAACTTTATTCTTAGGGGAAAATGTTTTTGATATTTGGATAGGAAGGGAGTGCTTATTTGTGACCATTTAGATAGCGGGCACATGTTAACATACAAACAGTGACAATGGATAATTCTGCTAGTGCCTATAAGAGGAATGTAAAAATTCCAAATCTATCTAATGATGCCAGACTTCTGCTTAGGTCATATATCATTTGAACCACAAACAGACAATAGTCACACTTCTAAATATTGTTTTATTCAATTTCCCACAGTTTTGAACCATACTGGGAACACAAACTGAATAATATTTAAAGTTGGAATCCAACAACCTCTGGAAATCTATACAATATAGATTGTCAAGCCAAGGTTAACCTTTATTTAAGGCAGGGGTGTCCAACCTTGGCAACTATAAGACTTATGGACTTCAACTCCCAGAATTCTCCAGTCAGCATGTTGAAGTCCACAAGTCTTACAGTTTCCAAAACTGGACATCTCTGATTTAAGGGTTATATCCAATGATGGGATTCAGCTGGTTCACACCACTTCGGCAGAACTAGCTAATTTTTTGTCGCCCAGGCCCAGAATGGACTTCTGGAAGCGGCATCCACACAGAGAACCGGTTGTTCACATATTTGAATCCCACCACTGGTTATATCACTTATGGTCCACTTAATAAATAGAAATCAAAGACCAGGAAAGAATGTGAAAAATCTATTGTGTGAGCTGCCTTCATTTTTTGAAACCATCCTTTTCGGTTGTGATGAACACTTATAGAATATTTTTACAAGAAAATTAGAGGAATAAATCAAACAGATTTCTATTATTTTATTCACTGCTTTGCTTTTAAGGTCCACTATCATTTTATTGATTTTGTTTTTATTGTTACCTTTCCCCTGTTAAATTAAGATTGAAGGTAGGTATTTAAACCTTTTCTTTAAATAATAAAGTACTTGCTGCTCGGTCACATAGGAATATGTTAACATTAACTTTGAATGAAATATAAAAAGGAATGTAATGAAACAGTACATTAAAAATGATCATCACAGTATCAGCAGAAGGAGCACTGTATCAAGCCTTTGCAAAGAATTCTTGGCTCCCCCATATGATGTCCTTTAAGTTATAATACCTACATCTGCAGGCTTTAAGTAAACAGAGGAGTGATGCTAGCAAGGGATCTGAGAGTGTCATTCCTTTTCATCTTCCAGATTTGATTCCCTAAGTCTTGTCTTATGAAAGGCAAATTTGCAACTATCGTTGAGGCAATGAAGAGGCTATTATTCATCCTTGCACTGTTGAAATCTGAACAATCTACAGTAGTTGAAGCTACCTGAGCTTCTATTTTACTTCCCATACTTCTCTCTTTAGGCATTCAAATTGACAAATGCTCTTGTATATAGTTTTTAAACCCTGCCTATATGTAATGCATCAGTACCTTGTTATGGCATCTTTGATTTCATTGTTTGCAAGGCTACTATATCAGCAGCAGAAAATTGCCAAGACACTAAGGAGCCCAATTTTTCTTTAATTTCTCAGGAAATTGACAGCTTTATGAACTGTCTCTTTACCTATGCCTCATAAACATGTCAGGCTGTAGGAAACCATTCTAATTAAATCCCAGGAGAACTGCAAAGGAAGATTAGAGCTTCTTGGCAGATTATTAAAAAAAAACAGTTGTTCATATATACACAAATATCTGTACTGGAACCTAACATTTGACAGAACAGCCACAGAATTAACCCCACTGGCAATTCTATTCTGACACCTACAAAAAGTCCCAGGAGGAAATATGCTAACTGCAACTTTTCATAGGTGGTTTTTTTATGTCCCTTAATTAATTCTGCCCCCCTCCGCTCCCATAGTTAATTCAAACTAAACCCTGAGCTTTCTACTGCTTATGGCTGATTACAAAAAAATTATGCTAAAGAAGGTATAAATATGACTTCAAGGACTAAACACAACTCTGGTTAAATAGGTAGAGCTCAAGTTAACATATTCATTTCTCTGCATTTCTATTTTATATGTTGAGTGTTTTAAGGATTCAGATATATCAATTTTTCTGCCTTCTTGGTAATTAGGAGGATCACTATCCAACCTGATTTATTTACTTTCATTATTTATTTAAAATATGTATATGCTACACACCCTGCTAATGTAATTGAACAGCTGGAAAATATACAATAAAACTTCCATAAAAATAATATTAGAAGCATGGCAGAAATAAAACACAAACTAAAACAGTGGCAACTGAAGACCTGGGAAATAAAAAATTTGATCTCCTTCCTTGAATAAGTAGGGGTCTTATTCAGTTTCAATGTGTGCTATACTATTGACTTTGCTCATTGATTGATTCATTGTAATAAAATTAATAACACAGTAATTCTTATTAACCTCAATCAATCAAACACACACAGACACACGCAAACCTCAAACCTCATAAGAAATGCCCATTGGTGTCTAGGGTGAACTGCATTGGAAATCCTGTAGATAGCTTGGGTTTAAGTTGTACATGGCTTTATGTATTATCAAAAGCACTTTGAATGGGGCTCAGCAGGTAGCCAGAAATGAAGTTCTTTTAACAATCCTTTTTATTGTGCCAGCTGACATTACAGACCATCTTTAAGGCAGTCCTGCAAAGAGCACTTAGCAGCAGCCCAAACATGAGAATACTAATCAATCAAGGTCTCCTCCTTAATTTATTAATCAAAGCTATTGTGTTACATGGCTGTTGAATACTAGTTCTGAATTCAAGAGGACTCCACCCTGCAAATTTATACATTAAAGGGAATATAGCTCCATCCAGGACAGATACATCTCCCAGAGACTGAAGTCTGGCCTTCCGAATTAGCAAATGCTCCATCTTTTTGAATTCAACTGCAGCTTATTCTTCTGCACCTAATTCTTTATAAGAGATAATACATGGAGGCTACTGTGATGTCAAAAGGAGTTCCCAGTAAGGGAAAAGTATAAATGCATATCATCAACATATTGATGAAAAAGTAATAGTAGTAGTTTGTTTATTGATTAGTCTTGCAACCTTATCAATAAAATAAAATCCAATAAAATAAAATAATACATGGTCTAATTTCCAAATGAGATAGATAGGAGAAAATAAAGTGATAAAATACAAATATATTAATACAAAGAGATAATAATTGAATAAATGAATCTCCCTTACAGGGTATCTCAATTTGTTCAATGTATCGAATTCATAGGACTACTGCCTTAATTATAAATTTAGCAGTTCTACATTCTATGTTCTATGTACATTTGAGCCCAGGATGAAATAAGACAGTCTATGATTTGGATCCCAGTGGGATATGTTTGTTCCAAAACGAATGATATGGTACTGTAAGTATTTAAGCCTAATGGGGCCATATAATTGACAGTCAAACAAAATATGAGAAATATTTTTAATGGCTGGGATGCCGCAATATTCCAGTTCTATCAAAATATGGCAAGTGATGGAAATGCCCATATTTGGCCATGGCATCCAATAATTCATATCCTGCTCTGGAATAGGCCTTTCTTAAAGATTGTATTAGATTCAGTGACAAGTATTTTTCAGGTTGAAAAATAATTTTATTCTTAGCCAACCAATGGAGGGATCTATCTTTAGCCAATAATTCCATGTCTGTTTGAGCACTAATATCCAGGAGTCTCTGTTTAAAAATTTTCCTTGCCCGGGAGGCCATTGAGAGTAGATGCTGGGTAGAAAATCCACGTTGTGAAATAACTTTGGAAAGTTGGTTGATCCAGAAGTTGGGTTGAGCTACACTTATCCATTCTGTCAGGAAATCTATCAGGGTCCATTGAATGGATCCTCTGCCGGTATGTGGAAACTTTAGTTATTATATGGCTATGTAAGGAATGGATACCTGTTTCCACTGTGACTGCTGGGGCAGATGTGGTCTTATCAGTTCCCAGTATGCATCTTAAAAAACAGATCTGAACATTGTTCAAGTGGGATGGCTTTATTAAGACCCCACTATTCTGCACCATAGGTTAGCATTAGGACTATTTTTGCCCTGAATACTTTTAATATAGAGATCAAGGTACCTCAGTAGTTGTAGTTAAATAATTTGTATAATCTTTCAATACTAACCCCAGCCCTTGCCGAGCACCAGGCTAATGATATTGAGCTCTAAATTTGCAAATGACTTTTCTCAAAAACTTCATCTAGATGTTAAATAACAAGACAGAATTTTGCAGGACTCCCCAGAACTTAAGGGTTCATGCAGATGTTTCCCACTATCACTTTCTTACAATATTGTGATAGTTAAGAACAGAAGAACAAAATGATGCTTCCAATCTTAGGTCCCTTGAGTGTCCCAACAAGATACTAGGGTTAACAGCATCAAATCATTGAAACATCAAGTAATATCAACAAACTTGCTCTCCATTGTTTTATGTGTATAGATGAGATACAGAAACAACCAAAGCTATCTTTATGCTAAATCTTGTTCTGTCCCCAAATTGGAAAGATTTCAGTTAATTAATTTTATATAAAGACCTGGAGCTACAGCATTACAATAGTGGCCAAAATTGTGGAAACCTTTTGGGGAAAATGTACAGTAGAAATGCCACCTTTGGTTAAGTTTCCACCAATTTTTCTTCTAATTTCTTTATAACTATAGCCTTGTTCACTTAATAATACTATTTTACATTGCTTTCTGGGCAACCAGTCCACTCTTTGCACCATTACTTTAATTTTATTACGTTTTACAAGCTCACTAAATGAAAGAACACAAAAAACCCCAACCAACTTGATAGCGATCACATAACACACTGACAAATGTCCTCCTCTCAGCTTCAATCCATGACATCAATAACTGAAACCTACTGTGATCTGATTGGCTCATTGCCAAAACAAGATGACACCTCATTGGCTCTCTAAACACTCATGCTCATGGCTACAATCAGATGAAGGAAAGCTACTTGATATCAACCTAAGCAAGTTGTGCTTCCTTTTTCTGGTTATTTGGCTATAACTTTTCATAGAATACAGTACATATAATTGAACAAGCTTTGTTGCATTACATTCTTGATTAAATTATCTTTCCGTTGATATATAATTTTATGGTACTACTCCAAAAAAAGTGGTATTATTAGCCATCAAATCTCAAAACTACTGTACACTTTTCCCAAAACGTTTCCACAATTTTGGCCACTACTGTATGTATATAGATGTGATACAGAAGCAACCAAAGCTATCTTTATGCTAAATCTTGTTCTGTCCCCAAATTGGAAAGATTTCAGTTAAATTAATTTTATACATGCACCTGGAACTGCAGCATTATATAACGCTATGTACTAAGCTTGGCTTAATATGGAATACTGGATATAGGTTGATACTGTTAAAATGTGTGTGCCCCCAAAATAGCTTCCTATTGCCTTATTTAAGAAAGCAAGAAATTCTGCCAAAAAGAAAAGGAAGCATTAATGAACTAAGGGATTATTAACAGGATAGAAACTAACAGACCTCTAACACAGCCAATCCAGGGATAGACCTAACTTGCTAGAATTATAGAAATAATTGATGAAACAAATCTCCTTTGTGTTTCTTTTGTGATACCTTTGCATATTCAGATTATAGCTTCATATCTAATTATATAATAATAATCTCCATTAAATTCAGTGGAATTTATTCCTGAATGAACATATTTAGGATTGCACTACCAGGATTTGGCAAAAATAAAAAAAAGATCCCTTCCAGTTTAAATTATTCTTTTTTAAATCAGAATTTAGGGGGGAAATTGCCCTGAGTTGCTTAATATGCAACATTGAAAAGACCATCTGGGTTGGTTACTACATGACAAGATGTCAGTTGGCAGAAATGTATCTTGGAGTCAATTATATGAAAGCACACTGGGCAGTCATATTGTTGTTCTACAATAAAGTCACTGGCTTTTATTATATTCACTTATGGCTATGAAGTGTAAGGGAGGTTAGACATAAACCATTTATCATAAAACAGCTTGGCCTTATAATTTGTACAGGGAAAACAATGGTTCATTTGCCTCATCTAAAGGAAACGTACATACTGTGTTGCCAGTTTGTGTAAAGGCCACTAGGAGACTTACGCCAGAAGGCAGAAATGTCACTGTGGCAATCTGCTCCTAAACAACTACAGTAGACAGAAACTCTATGCCAGACATCAGCTGAAAAGTGAGAATGTGCAGACCAAAGTACCCCAGAAGCCTGATAGTCAAAGAAGAGACTGCTGTCATGCCATATATTGACTGCATCAAAATTTAACCCAAGTAAGAGAATTTTTTTTTACAAAATCATCAGAATTGATCAACAAAGTCTCCTTTGGTTATAGATAGTATAGGCAGTAGTAGTGCTAGAGGTGGATTCAGTACTTTAACTCCATATATCCCTAAGACTTTGAATCCACACATCCATAAGACACACTGTCACAGAGAAAATAAACTCAGGATTCTTTAAGCTGAGGTTAGTTTTCATGTGCTGCATGAGTTAGAGTGGGACCACATTAGCGGTTTGTGTCACTGGATTACTTTTTGACTTAATAATAATAATAATAATGTTAGAAGGGACCTTGGAGGTCATTGAATCCAACCCCCTGCCCAGGCAGGAACCCTACACCATTTCAGACAAACGGCTGTCCAGTCTCTTCA
>NW_015386408.1:1716812-1781954 GCF_001527695.2 Protobothrops mucrosquamatus
TTCTCCTTAGTTCTAAGTTGCTTCTCTCCTTGATCAGTTTCCACCCATTGCTTCTCGTCCTGCCTTCAGGCGCCTTGGAGAATAGCTTGACTCCCTCTTCTTTGTGGCAGCCCCTGAGATATTGGAACACTGCTATCATGTCCCCCCTCATCCTTCTCTTCGTTAAACTAGACATACCCAATTCCAGCAACCGTTCCTTCAAGGCTATTATTTCCAACCATGTGCAGTGATGTTTGTACGGTAAACAGAAATGGTCAAATACAATGTAGTTGCACAATCCTTGGTTTTAGATTCCTCCTCCCCAGTCCAATGCCTCTTACATATCCAGAGGGAAAGATAAAAATTAGACTAGGTTCTTTACAGAACTTCCCATGCACTGAAGTCACTACAGCAAAATAGGTGGAGATGAGATGTGTATTTTCAGTGGTAAATATCACAAAGTTGCTCCCTTAATACTCCCTCCTGTTCTATGGCTGTGAGGACTGCCCTTTGACTACCTCCATTGCCAAGAGATAGAGGATAGATAAAACAAGCTTCTTTTCAGCAAATGGACCTAGCTGCTTGCTCACCTTAAGTGCCATTAATAAGCAGGTAAAAAAGACAGTAGCATCAAATATAGAGTCCACCTAGGGAAACTCATACATGTATCAACTAGCTAGTGTTCACTGCTGCCTGCTGTCAAATTGTCACAGATTTGGCGACAAATGGAGATAAAGTTCTTTTGCATGGAGGGACACGTCTAATCCCACCAGACTAGTGTAGACTAGAACTGTTGTTTGTAGACCTACAATACCTTTTGCTAGAGGGTGGGTAAGTTCAAGTGCAAAATAATTCTCCTCCCTAAAACAAGGCTATCCATTTCCTTAGGACTCCCAGCTACAAATCAGTGAAAGGAAATGGTTTTATCCAATTCACAGTTTATATAAATTCTTATAAAACTTTGTTAGTTGCCTAAAGTGAAGGACAGTTGGAATGACTAGGATAAACTCCCATAATAGATGTCAGATTTTTATTAAATTAGAAAAAAAATCATGCCTCGAAGTAAACTTATTGGTTCTAATATTCATTTTCTGAGATACTTTTATGCCACTATGACAGAAATGGGACACATTTTTTTTAATAAAAAATAAATACAAGATCAGGACCATTTCCAGAACAATTTAATTTGAGGCATATATTTATTGAAAAATATAACATCTACAATATGCCCACATTTTCTGGCTGATATTTACATGGAAAAAACTCTACTAGTCTCAGTATGAAATGAACAACAGTAGCTACTACCATTATCTTATAATTTATATCTTCCATTTGGGTTAGCTACAGAAAAATCCCAACATATAATTAAAAGAAGCTTATATATGTATATATAGCCAATTCATTTTATTTTAAATCATACTTTAAATTTTTGTCATGTTCACAGCAGACAGTAATAAAAATGACAAGTAAATAAGGACAAATGGATTGTTAACATAAATAAAAACTTGGCTGTTTTGCCTTAGATGACAAAATCTCTTGTCCTGATCTCCCCTGAAATTAAATGTGATGCTTTGTTGTATCAAATGGTCAGTATCTTTTTCTCCCAAATGTAATTTAAGTTAATAAAAAAGTGTTGGTAAATGGATACTTATTGCTTGCAAGAAAAATAGACGAAATATATCAAGCCCTGAAACATTTTGAGATTAAGGCATTAGGCCTGTTCATGGAAAAACTAGCGCTCAAATACCATTTCTTCCTTTCGTCCTCCAATGGCATTGCATTCATTTGGTTCTTTAGTAAATGCTAACTCAGTGAAGGTTAAAATGGCAGTACACAATCAGTTTGTGGGTTTGAATGTCTTAACACTTGTCATTAAGTGCCTTGAACTGTCATACGTATCTTGGATACGTACCAGCACCAAGGCACCCTTGATGTCAAAATGTTGTGTTTACATTGTTCCTTTATTGGGAATGGAAAAAAATGGGCATTCTCAAGAGGAAGGAACAAGCTTGGAATTATCTAGTATTGATAAATTAAATTGATATCCACTTATAGTTATCCTTACCAGCAGAACCCTGACATAGATAGAGTGACAAAAAAGAACTTCTATCAAAACGATGACTTATGGTGACTCTCTTCACTCTCCTCATGGTTTTATCATTCAGACTTGAGGATAAGATAAAGATGGGATCAGAGGAATAGAAGGTAAACCTGGAGTCAAAAGTATAGCCTAAATACACTGTATATAATTACTGAAGCAAGGTGTGTGTGTGTGTGTGTGTGTGTGTGAATATATACATAGATATAGCAATAGCACTTAGACTTATTGTATATACCACTTAACAGTCCTTTACAGTCCTCCCTAAGTGGTTTACAGAGTCAGCATATTGCCCCCAACAATCTAGGTCTCATTTTATCGACCTCAGAAAGATGGAAGACTGAGTCAACCTTGTGCCAGTGAGACTCAAACTGCCGAACTGCTGGCAATCAACAGAAGTAGCCTGCAGCACTGCATTCTAACCACTGCACCACCACAGCTATGTATATGTATATGTATATGTATATGTATATGTATATGTATATGTATATGTATATGTATATGTATATGTATATGTATATGTATAGATATGTGTATACATATACATATATGTATATACCCATATATACACATATACATGCACACACACACATGTACGTACACACATGCATACACACACATGCAGTTTGTTTGTGTGTGTATGTGTGTGTGAAATCCTTTAGTTGTGGAAGGATAGCAGTATTCATTTTATACTTCTAACCCTACTCCCCCTTCCAGCCCATAGCTACTGTAGTTATTGTAACATTTCAATAAAAGAATTGGTATATTAGCTCCACAGACTTTCAGATTTGTTTCTGGAACAATCAGTGGATCTCAGATTGATGCTGAGGCTTTTTAGGGTGCCTGATCAGGCACCATCTTGGTTTTGCATACTGGCAGGGTTACTGGTTTAGTAGTTAAACTGTTACCAGCTATCCTGCAGGGGACCAATTGGCCAGGCCCCCATGGGTTTTCCTGCCTGGGGCAGGTAAGATTCCCAAATTCCCCTTCTCTAGGCTGTGTAAATAAACTTACACAACAATAGATGACTAACCCTTAGGCTGTGTGGCCAGAAGGCATGGTACTTGAAAGTATCTGTTTCTTTCTCCAGGCAAGAATCTGGGTACCTATTAAAGAAGGTTTATTGGCTTTTTCCAAATAAATTCTGTGAGCAAATCTAATAACAACAACAACAACAACAACAATGCAGAACTTCAAGGAAAAACAGACTTGCAAAAGAGAAGCAGATAAAAATAACAGCTATATCTTTATACAAATTGTATCTAGACTTCACCCTATTCTGAAATCTAGATCAGATATCTTGAAGACTAGTCACCCAAAGACCTGGGAATGCTTGATAGTGGAGACAGTGTATTAAAGCCTCACCTTCCTCTTCCCCTTTCTGACTGCCCCAAAGTCTGTTGTTTTTTTTTCCCAAAAACTGTTAGAGGCCTGAAAGCCAATCACTGAATTGTTGCTGTGTTAGATTCTGTTAACCTCAGCGATGCTCTCTACAACCTCCACAATTTACACATATGATTTGGCCAAAATTTAATGTCTTGGATGAAGAGTGATTGAATGGGTACAATCCTTTTTGAAAAGTTTCAATTCTAGTCATTATTTCTAAAGTTGCATCTGTATATAAAACTTGCGGCATATAGATTTGTAACATTTTTTTGTCCTCTTTGGAAAGTAGATATCCTAAGTTGTCCAAAATCATATTGATGTTTCTGATTGAGAAATATATTTTATTGCAAGCGTTGTTTAATGTTCATTCTTCATTATTATTATTCTATCATTTTCACAGTATACTTACATTGCTGTTAGGATAATATACTTCAGGAATACTTATAATCATAATCGCAAGGAAATTATTAAAAAGAAGAGGTTTGTAGTATCTTAAGTAATAATACATTTATTATGGCATACTTTTCTTAGATTTCAAGTCAATTCAAAGGATACCCATAGCTATAGAAAGAGAAGAAAGAGAAAACAAAGAATGGGATCAAAGGAAATTATATGCAGTATAGGCAGTAACAGTGGCAATTATCTTGTTGATTATGGCTGGTTATCCACAGAAAAGTATACTTCTTTTAGAACTGTTTAGTAACTATTTCTACATTTTCTCCATCCTTTGTTTCCATAGTCCACATATTCTTGGCAAAACAGGCAAAATTTCTGCCTCTTTCAGAGAGTGTTATTAGACCATTGTAAATTCTGTGGGGGGGGCATTCAATTATGTAACCATAATCTGAGACTTTGTCCCAGAGAGATTAATAATAATAATAATAATAATAATAATAATAATAATAATAATAATAATAATAGTAGTAGTAGTAGTAGTAGTAGTAGTAGTAGTAGTAATAATCATCATCATCATCATCATCATCATCATCATCATCATCATCATAAGTTGGAAGGGACCTTGGAGGTCATCTAGTCCAACCCCCTGCTCAGGCAGGAAACCCTATACCATTTCAGACAAATGGCTGTCCAGTCTTCTTAAAAACTTCCAGTGTTGGAGCGTTCACAGTTTTCGGAGGCAGGTTGTTCCACTGATTAATTGTTCTAACTGTCAGGAAATTTCTCCTTGGTTCTAGGTTGCTTCTCTCTTTGGTTAGTTTCCATCTGTTGCTTCTTGTCCTGCCCTCAGGTGCTTTGGAGAATAGCTTGACTCCCTCTTCTTTGTGGCAGCCCCTGAGATATTGGAACACTACTATCATGTTACCCCTCTTCCTTCTCTTCATTAAACTAGACATACCCAATTCCAGCAATATGTCTGGCATGATCTGTTTTTGACAAACCCATGTTGGCTTTTGGTAATGACTTTGTTTGCCTCTAGGTGTTCGCTGATTCATTATTTAATTATCTTTTCCAGAATCTTCCCAGGTATTGAGGTTAGGCTGATAGGTCTGTAGTTTCCTGGATCCATTTTTTTTCCTTTTTTGATTTGTTCTTGAACATTTCCTTACCCTAGAGAAATTTATTTAGGCCTCCATACAAAGAAGCTATCAGACTCTCCATCCTTCCTTCTTTGTGAGCTGGGCTGTGTCCAAATGATTGAGCATGTCTAGATGCAAAGAAATGCAGTGATAAGCTGTATAATGTACAGAACAAGATTTCATCCACAAAATATTCTGATAATATATGTACTATGCATTTTACTGTTATGAATTTGCCTGCTGGCCTAGGAACATTTATGCCTGAAAACTGAAATGAGTCAATGGCTGCTAAGATAGCTGTATCATTGCTCTTTCCTTTTCTTTTCCTTCTCGTATGATGTGAGATTACTGCACCTAACCAGACAGGGAAGTAGAACGGTATTGGAGGCAGAAGACTCAGCATATAATGACATCACATCATCTTCCATTGACATAATATTTCCAAGGGCAATTGAGAGTGCAGCACAGTACTTCCTTGTAATGTAGATAGGTAGATGATAGACAGATAGATATGCATCATTGAATGCTCAAGCTTAAGCTTCATTTGAATAAATTACAGGGGCCCTCACTTAACAACTACTCATTCAGGGACCCTTTGAAGTTATGACAACATCAAACAAATGATACTTATGTATGCCCAGTACTTAAAGTTATGGCCATTGCATTGCCTCCATAGTCATGTGATCAAATGCTTGGTTGCTCACCCCCTGCAGGAGGTGCTTCAACTTCTCCCCACCAACCATCTTAATCACTTTGGTTGCCTTGAATTTCATAGTACCTGCCACTGTGCAACTCTACACTCCACCAGCCCTTCTGTCCTGCCTTCCATCACTCTTTCTTCCCTGCCCTTCACCATCCCTGCCATGCCTACCACTCTATGCTCTGCTGCCTCTACCACCCCCAGCTGATCTTTACTTTGTCTTCCTCCCACTCCTGACAAGGAGTGCCCAGCTAGATCCTTTATGAGGCAACTGCTGGCCATGTGAAGCCTCCTTCCCAAAGCACATGAGATCTTCTCAATGTCACTTGTGCCCCCTCCTATGCCCAGCATTAACCACCATCCCCAACCCAGCTGTGATCATGCTGGGCTATGGCAGACAAGTACCCATCCACCAGCCTACTTGAGACTTCCTGTGGGCTTTCCATTGACTTTGTGAGAAGCCCACCTCATGAGGAGGTCCTAGCTTAACACCCCTCAGTCCCCACTTAATGACAGCAATGGGACTGCTAGGATTGCTAAGGAATGTGGTCATCTAACATCATACTTTACAACTGCATTGCTTCATGATAACTAAAACTACCTGTGTGTCCTTTCTTGTAATGCCTTTGTAAATAATGGTTCTTCTATGTTCACACAAGGAACGTATCTGAACAGTGGCATGCATTATTTTAGGATTTGAGTCTTCTTTTGTGGTATGTAAATCAAAAGTCCAGGGATCAGGTCATCTGTGTTAAGGCTTGGGTTAATTAAACAAAATTGGCAGCATCCATACACGAACAAAGGTGAAGAAATTATACACCATTTTATTTATTTTTTATCATTTTAAAAAAAGTCATTACCTGGCATATATTCAGATTCTATCTATATTCCACAGGTTTTACTTCCGTGTAAGTTTTCTTTGGATGGCAATTTTTGTTTCGAATGGGATGTGGAGGAGAAAGGAAGCCTTGTTAGGCAGCACTTTCAAGCTGGCTAATCTTCAGGGAGAAGCAGACTGGCTCTGTGACAATGCTATGGCTAATGGCTTACTTAGTAAATGCTTGCAAGTCAAAATCCATTTTTATTCAGCTTGTTCCATGTGAAAAGAAATTGTTGGCTTCTAATCCGCACTCTCACACTGCCATCTTCTGGCTAAGAAACCACCTTCAGCCCATATCAGTATGACCATCCATCCTGGCTTTGCTTGGATAGTCAAAAGGCCTGGCCTGTCACACCTTCTTCAAATAATTTGTGCTCTCCTTCCTGAATCTTTGATTCCTCTATTAATAGAGATGGATGATTTCAAAGCATGCATGAGCCAAATTCAATATGCCTATTTTGTGATGTCATATTAAATGCATAAGGAACAAGCCATGTTGCTTGACTTTATGAAAGAAAGAAAGAAAGAAAGAAAGAAAGAAAGAAAGAAAGAAAGAAAGAAAGAAAGAAAGAAAGAAAGAAAAAAGTGGGATAAAAAAGAAAAACAGAGTTACTGTGATGGCTTTGAAATGAACATAATCATCTAATAACATCCAGAAGAACGGAAATCATTGCTGTGAAGGTAGCCAAGGGTTATGGCCAAGATGTGGGAACTGTAAAATAACATTTTTTTAAAAAAGAAAAGTCCTTAGCTGACCGCACCTGATTGTAATAGTGGGGTGCTAGTATTTATATATAACTGTAATATAACTTGACAGCTTCTACCAGGTTTAAGTAAATAAATGGCTGTGCGAAGATCATTTTCAGTTCACCGTCAAACACAGCCTGAACTTGTATTTATTTTTTAAAGACAACTATTGATCCATTACAGCCATTCCGTTATGACTTACACTTCCTCAGATGCCTCTTAGATCATTTTCACAAGACTATATTCCTTCCTCTGTGGATTAGATCACCTGGACTGTTGCCAGACTCACAAGGTTTGCCTTAACCCTTCGGCTGCTATTTGGCCACGTTGTAATCTTGCAATGTCAGTTAATGGCTACAATGCTTCACCTGAATCAATAGACTGTCACCTGAAACATCCAGAACCACACACAAGTGGTGACTTGTGCCTTGTACAGTCATTTATACTTTCAGTCTGGTGCACTCATAGGAGGTGAGGAAGTTGTTTCCTTTTGTAAGATAACTATTTGCATCACCAAATAAAAGCAGATTTCCTTAAGGAAAAAGGAGGACATTTTGTTTGTGTATTCCTTCTATTTCACATATTACAGCACAACCAGACACAGTTATTAGCCATTCACAAGGCCCTGCTGCAGCACACTGCTTAGTTTGAAACTGGATTCAACTTTTTTACACATGGTAAAGAACTACAAGAAAATAATATGAAGGGAAGAAGCAGTGGTTATATGGGAATCATCAGTACACCTAAATACATATTTACTGTTCATTACCTGTTACTAATTAAGAGCACATTTTGCAATGGTAGGGATTGTTTGCATATTTAGGAAATCAAGATATGCCCGTGTTCTGATTGACATACACAACCTTATTTTCTTGTAATATTTTACTGTAATATTTCTTTACAAGGAGCTTTTAACCACCATACCACTGGGCCGCCCTCCTCTTTCTCTAGGTAGCACTAAGTCCTTCCCCGTCTTTCTATTCTCATGTAGTCTGATTTCATTGAAAAAAATAATGGGATGTAATGCAAGGAGCTGGCAGAAATATAGATGGAGGAGAAACTATTGTAGAAATAGGGGAATGAGCAAGAAGGAGAAACTAGCTGTCCAAACATACCATGACACCAGTTCTTATTTCCTTAGTCAGAAACATATTTTTTTAAAAAATTCAAAATAAATGAGGCAGTCCTGAAATCAAAATATCTCTTTAGTTAAAAAATATATATATTCTGCAGTACTGCTATTCCTGTGACTGACTTTTCCTGCAAACTCTTTATTATGTCATATTTGGGGGCTTGATAAATCACATACTGACATACTGTTGACAGATGCAGTGCCCAAACTATTTTTTTTATGAATACTGCAGCTATTAGGTTTTAAAATCAAGTCCCTAGCTCATGAAAACAATCCGAAACAAATGGATATTAAATGTGAACAGCTAAGATCAGCATGTTGAAATTGTTGAAGACATCACTGGGATATTAGCCGTGCATACTTAATAACACTTTCAACTTACTAATAACAGCTGCTGTGATCATGTTCAAGAAACAAAGCAACAAAGAGATGTAAAAGAAATGCAGAGGGTTATCTTAGAAAAGAGCTAATCTGATCTAGTGGTTAAGACATCAGGCTGGAAAGCAGGAAGCTGTGAGTTCTAGCCCCACCTTTGGCACAAAGCCAGTTGGGTGTCCTTGGACCAGTCTAGGAAGGAGGCAATGGCAAATCACTTCCTGAAATCTTGCCAAAAAAACTGCCAGGGCTTGTCCAGGCAGTTGCCAGGAGTCACCACTGAAGAAGGCACACACAGAGAAAAAAAATAGAGAGCCAATGTAACAGCACAGTGAATTACTGAATTAGGACTGAGAAGTCCAGGTTTCAGTCACCGATGCTCACTGGATGATTTTGTACCCAGTCCTTCTTCCTCACACAAACCTATCTCATTAGGTTTCAGGGGTGGAAAATAGGAGGAGCAAGAGTTACATACACTGCTTTTATTTCCTGAAGGAAAAGCAAAATATAAAACTAATGAATAAATAGTTTGAATATCTGAGTTTTGGTTTTAGTAAATAGGATGTACACTGTTAATTTTAAAAAAAAAAGGTTTCTAAAGTTTTAAATAATTGAATTAGTTTTACCAGGAATGTCAATAATAAAGTAAAAAAATAATAACATTCCATATTTCTATTTATGCAAATTCATATTGCAGTGTTGTCAGGTGAAAATTGCACTTTATTTTACAGTCACTGGCACAATTATAAGTGTGCCATTCAACTCTTTCAGTGAAAAAATAAAAGAGCAACAATTCCGTAGCAGTATGAGTATTTTATTTTACAAATAAATATTTGTATTTGTTATTTATTTATTGAAAAAGATGCTACTCAATTCCTTCTAATTTTGGGCTACCTTAGTCTAACAAGCTTTCCTTCTATAATATTTTTTTACATTTTAATTTCTTTTTCACAAATGTACGTAAATTTGTCTCAGCTGAAGTGAAATGCTTTTGAACAGTACAACTTAAAATAAAAAAAAAGGAATAGAGTCAGTTGAAACTGGAGGGCATTGCATGAATTAAAGTAAAAAAAATAATAAATGAGCATTGTTTTAACTTTGCTTTACATTACTGTTTGAAATAACATTTGCAGGATATATAGATATACTTAATAATTTCCTTCAGTCCATAGGACAGCAACAAGCATTTCTGTCAGCTTTCCAAAGAGCGAACAATATACTCATTCACTGAGAAAAAAGATTGTTCCTGTGTTTAAGCTCTGCCTTTGGGCTTCAAAACTATGTCTTTCTAGTGGTATTGTACAGAGCTTGGTTGCAATTAGGCTCCTAATTTGGAAGATCTTTCAATTATAATGCTCATTGATCACTTCACTGAGCAGAATATATAGCTATTGTTTTGTTCTGTCCTATTTTTATAGAAGGAAGTCATAAAGAAATTCAAGAAACAAGCCATTTGGAAAGGAACTAACCAGTTTTATATTAGTGTAAAAATTATGTTGCACTAAATGCATCCCCCCCCCTGCCATGTCCTGCTGTGTTGCCTCATCATGGTTGGATGGGTGAGTGTGATGAGTAAAGAATATTGGGATTGTGTGCCAAAGTATAAACTCTCAAGCAGTGTCAGCCAAGGTATGAAGGACGTCTTAAAGCTAGCATATTGGGCAGCAGTGAAATAGGAAGATGATGAAGGCAGATAATCACTTTAGTAGCAGTAGCAAAGGGCATCAATTCATACTGTGCAGGAGAAGGCAATGGTAAACCACTCCTGTATTTTTGCCAAGAAAACCACATGGATATAAAGTATAAAATGATTAACCATATAGCGCCAAATGATGGGTTTCTCAGGAGAGGTGACACTGAACATGCTAGTGAGGAAGAGGTTGGGATCTTTTGGAGTACTTGTGGTGTTTATGACATGTCTAGGTTAAATCCTTCAGGATACCTAGTTGCAGATATTGCTATTCAGAAAAAAAAAATATCCGAAGCTGCAAAGATAGAAGTACCATAGGAATGTGGGATGTAAGACACATAAATATGGGAGAGTTTAACACAGTGAAAAATGAAGTGAAACAACTACAAATTAATATCTTAGGTATCAGTAAATTGAGATGGACTGGGATCAGATACTTTCAATCAGAAGATCACACCATTTATTACTTGTGAAAAACAAAGAAGAAATGATGTTGCTTTTATAGTTAGTAAGGGTATCGAAAGAATAGTACCTGGCCACAATGCAATCAATGACTGAATAATATAGATTAGACTTTGTGGACAACCTTTAATATGACTATAATTAAAGTTTATGCTCCATTTCTATGATCAACTTCAGTTCGAAACTGACATACATAGAAGCAATATGTGCTGCTTGTGATAGGTGACTGGAATATCAAATTTGGAAACTTGAAAGAGGAAAACATGGTTGGATTGTAGGGCTTAGGAAACCAAAATGGAACAGGAGTCTGACTTTTTAATTCCTTCCATTCCAATGTGTTTTTTTTTCATAGCCAATACTGTCTTCAAACAACCCAAACAGTGCCTCTATACATGGACATCACCAGATGGAGATGGTGCAGTGGTTAGAATACAGAACTGCAGGCTACTTCAGCTGACTGCCGGCTGCCAGCAGTTCAGCAGTTCAATTCTCACTGGCTCAAGGTTGACTCAGCCTTCCATCCAGTGGTGGGATTCAAATATGTGAACAACCGGTTCTCTGTGTGGATGCCGCTTCCGGAAGCCCATTCTGGGCCTGGGCATCAAAAAATTAGCTACCAGTTCTGCTGAAGTGGTGCGAACTGGCTGAATCCCACCACTGCTTCCATCCTTCCGAAGTCGGTAAAATGAGGACCCAGATTGTTGGGGGCAATTGGCTGACTCTGTAAACAGCTTAGAGAGGGCTGTAAACAGTGGTGGGATTCAGCCGGTTCGCACCACTTCGGCATAACCGGTAGCTAATTTTTTGTTGTCCAGGCCCAGAATGGACTTCTGGAAGTGTCATCCACACAGACAACCGGTTGTTCACATATTTGAATCCCACCACTGGCTGTAAAGCACTGTGATGTGGTATATAAGTCTAAGGGCTATTGCTATTGCTATTGTATGTAAAAATCAAATTTTATATTATTGCTAAAAGGAGATGGAGGATCTATGATACAGCATCAAAAACATGACCAGGTGCTGACTGTGGAACAGATAATAAACTCTCAAGTACAAGTTGTTAAGGATGAAGGTGAAAACAGGCTGCCAAAAATGAAAAAAAAACAGGATGTCAGATTGGATGTCAGAACAAACCATGGAAATTGCTAAGCAAATAAGCCAAAGCCAAGATAGAGGGGGGGGGAAATCTCAGAAAGGAACTTAATAAAGAAATTCAGAAAACTGTTAGAAGAGACAAGAAGCAGATATTCCAACAATATATGTAAAGACATTGAAATGGAAATAAGCATGGAACAACAAGGAACATCTTTCAAAACATGTCTGAATTCAGAAGGCGGTTCCAACCCCAAATTGTATGGTAAAGGACTCCAGTGGACAAATAGTAACTAATTCAAAGGAGATCAAACAAACCTGGAGGGGCCATACTGAAACACCGTGCAGTACAGATGTCAAATTCCAAGGTATTATTTTCCCTAAAATTATTCTAAATATGTTATCCTTATGCACTGCATTTCTTTCAAAATCTAAATATGTGTTAGTATTTTCTCTATTGGTTTTTAAAAAAATCAGGGAACAAATATATCTAAGAATAAATAGTTTGTTTCACATAATATTTATTTAAAAACCAATAAGCCAGATTTCAGATTTTAAAAATCCCAGAGTAACTTGCAGTAGAAAACAATAAACATAATACATCTAGCATCTTAAAGCAAACAATATATAATAAAGCCTACCAAACAAACGAAACCATTGATGAAAATCAGCTCTGATAACATGGCAAAAGTCGTAGGCATCAAAAGCAGCATGTTTATCTCCATGCCAGCTTCCTGGGACTGTTCCTGTTATTACATAGTAATATTACATATTACATATTACATGTTCAAATGAGAAGATCTTATCGTCACTCCTTAACCAGCAAGCTTCAGAAAGCCGATGAATCATTCATAATGATTATTTAGGTGATAAACTTAAAAATTGATTAGGACTGTAGAGGAGGGGAAGACATAATATTTCCTAGCTTGGCACAAGAAGATTTAAAAAAAAAACAGCATGCAGAAAAAGCTCTAAATACATTGGATTGCAACATTCATAATCACCAGCCCTGAGTTTTAAGGCTTAAGAGAGGTAAAATCCAACAATATCGAGCAGATTGACAATCCCCAATTTTCTTCTAATATGGCCTATGACTCGCATTTTTACCTGCATAAAGAAAGCAACAAGGGAAGCAACTAGGTAGCTATTTACTGAGCTGAGCTATGGCCAGGCTAAAAGTTTCAGTGGAGTTTTTGGAAATAAATACTTGGCAGGAAAGTCCAGCAGGAGAATTGATGAGAGAAGGAAGGCAGGGGAAGAAAACAGAGGAATGGATAGGAAAACTGAGAGTTGACAAAAAGGCATAATTAGAAACTGGTAACTGTCCAGGATTGACCCAGCAACATTTTACCAGGCCAAAAAAGTTGTTGCCATATAAATGAATCTAAGAAGGAATCTGGAGAACAATGCAACAGTTTCACCAGTCTCTTAAAGAACATGGAATATAGATTGGTGACAATCTAGAAGTGAGAAAAATCATTTCAAAATTGCCACTCACCCCAGCTCAGAGACTTTTGACAAGTTCTTTCAGTATAATAATTTTCTCTGGGACAAGGACAGTAGGCTCAGGAAGATTTTGTTTAAAAAAAGCCATGGGCTAGACCAAAACAGGGGACAGACTGGGAGCCAAATTCATAGTTTTTCTCACTTGAACTAAAACATTTAAAGTTCATGATCATACAAGAATGTGACCCTCCTAATCCAAAACTTGAATGTATTGATTTAGTCTCTCTTTAGTGATAAAAGAAAGAAGAAGTATCTTTTTATTGTATTTAATATTTGGCATTCTATTTAATATGTGGCTCTTATTACAATAGTGTTTTTTGGGGGGTGGGGGAAACCCAAACTTATAAATAGTAAGTATGAAACAAAATGTTTTTTAAAATGTTGAGTATTATTTTTCCAAGAAACATGTTTAAGGGTGGCAGAATTTTCAATCCACCAATCCCCAGAAAGGTTATATAGGACCCAATCTTTCTAAACGCAACAAAATTTCACTATGAAAAATAAAATGTTTACTAGAACTTTGCCAGAAATTATGTTGGGTTGGGATGGAAGCAGAAGTTACTACAGACTTCTTCCAAATCATAAAGAATAGTCTCACTGTCATGCTTGTACCCATAGTACTTGGGAATAGTTCACCATTATATTTTGTGAGATTACTTGGTGGTATAATTTAAAACATAACTACTTTCTATTGCCTTTTTCTTAATTGCCAAGACATTACATCATGAACGGTGCAACATATTTCCAGGGAAAGCGCTGTGAGACTCCTCCCGGCTGATGATAAACAATGAAGGAGGCAGGGAGAAAAACTTTATGATCAATGCCATAGAAGCTATTGTCCTAATAAAAGCACACTCAGGGGTAAATTCTTCACATAACCAGACTAATGTGAAATCTTGCTTCAGGATATCAGTCCAGGGTAGCAAAAAGCATTCATGTGACACTTCTAATATGCCAAATGTGTGCTTGTCTTATGTTATAACATCTCTGTACCCATCATATCATTATAAAGAAAAGAAAGTGATACTAGCAGCCAGTCTGCATCAAAGCATGGATATGATTTGGATTCATACTTTTTAGGCACAGTTCTAAGTCAGAGGGGCACAATTTGCATCAGTTCAAGAACCACCCAAGTTTTATGAAACATATTGAAGTTTTCATAATTAAAATGTTTTAAGGATGAAATGGGTGCCTTAAGCATATTTCCCACAATCCACCACACACACACACACACACAAACAGCCTGAGGGCTCTCCCAAATTGATAAACAGTACAAATTGTTTGGCTCCACTTATTTTGGTGGAGCAGTGGAGATGCAAAAGGAATACTAGCAAGCTACATTTGTTCCTAGATCAGAGGTTTTATGTTCCTATTGAATGTTTCATCAAAAAAGTAGACGTATATACAAAACTTTATATTATACCTCTGTGTAATTACTTCCTAATGCATTATCTACAAACTTCCAAATTCCCAGCCAACTGGGCATTAGCTGTACTCTTAAACTATAATCCAATTCATCTGAAGTTAATGTTCAGTCTAGTCTATTACAACCATACACTTCTTGTTTCGTAATAGCAGTGACCATAAACTTATTGAGATATCATAAACTTAAGAGCAGAATCTTTTGGGGTTTTTTTTTTCCAGATAAATAGCAATAGCTCAAGGTGAAAAGAATCACGAGACTATCTCCTCATAATTTGTTCAGGTGACCTGCTGCATAATATTAATAAAAGATTATTTTCTGCCTATAGTCTTGTTTTCATTGTCAAAGCAATGACAGTCCCATCAAAATACTTTTAATCTATTCAGTTGAAGGGCCAGAGCTTCTGGGCTTTATAATATAATAGCACCCCTTTATCATGTTCATTGGCTTATTGAAACCAGCTTGTACAGATGATTTAGCTTATCATAGTTGAGGCCACTACTATAGGGGTTAGAAAGCTCTGTTTGGGGACTGTTCTATCATTTTTAATGTCCAAGTTTGCTAGGGGAAGATGGCTTGCTTGCCCTGCTTTTCTATTTATTTGTTAAACAGGAGCTTGTTTGATTTAAGGATCACTCACATTATGTATTTTTGGGTTAATGCATAAGTTGCCATATATTCTAAAATAAATGTGCTATGTGGTTAGCCCTTGGTAGGCTAGTTCAGGCACTCTAAAATCAATGCTGAGCATTCTTCAGATGTTGTCACATGAAAGAAGTGAGGCTTAGTTTGACACTATATTCTTTATTATGTTTCACATGCATCCATTTTCAATTTTCTGTATTAGATGCAGTTATCATCAATACATTATATTGACTGATCTGGGCCCCTATAAAGACATCTGAGAGATGGGGAGAATTTTAGAACAATATAGTTAATATGGCTGTTCACAGACCGTTGGAACAGTATCAACCAGCAATTGAAACTTATTAATGGACAAATCTATGCTCAATTTGCATCAGAATTAGTTTTAGAACTATAATTTAGACACCCTCATGCACTCATTTCTCTAAAGAAACCCTAGGAGAATGGATATAACTCAACCATGCCATGTCACAATCTAAGTAAAGAGAGCAACTGCCATTGATTACACTTATTTTGACTTAGGAAGGGTATGTCTCCCTGTGTATATACATACACACTCTCACACATATATCATTTAGGAACTAATTCCAGAATAGCATTAGTTCTTGAAGGAGGGAAAATTTGGAGAAAGTTCTATTTCTATTTCCTTTGGTATGGATTACAGAAAAGAAACAAAATAATGTTATATTGATGTTTTGAAGAATGATATGAAGATGTAGACAAAATCAAGTTTGAGGAAGATTTTACCTACAAATATATAAATTCAGTAAGAATGCTTATGAATGAAAAACTTATTTTTGCAATGTTATCAAAATTTATGTTAGCCGATGCTTTATAAATGCCTATGCTTTTATACTCTTATATCATTTCTTTATTTGTAAAATTTAATATTTAAACAAGCTAAATATTTGATTTGCATATTTTCTTGATCTACTGGATTAGGTCAAACTCACAGTCTCAGTAATGTGAACAGGTTTGTGTTATTGACACAGTGTGAACTGATTTTACCAAATAGATTCATATATTCAATTCCAGTTCTATTTTATTCCATACTCATACAAGGAAAATGAAAAGAACAAACTTTTACTAGACCACATACCTTAAAAAATAGAAATTAGATTTGGTCAATCTTATACAACACATTATCAGATGAACTGGTGAAACATACTATAAGAAAACAGATATGCCAGCCTTAGTGAATTATAGCTAGTTTGCCAAATATTATAAATACAGATTTGCTTACTGAAAAAGAATAGCCTTGCCAGTTAGCCAGTTGTGGGAATTTACAGAAAAATGTTAGTTCATGGCTCAATACCAAAGCATTAAGCTTCCAAACAGAAACATATGGAATGTATTATGGTTTTAAGTCATACTTTTTTCCCCCTAATCTTATTAACCACAGTGATCCTATAATATTCTTTGTGGTGTTTTTTCTAAAAAAAAATAATAATACTGAAGACACCAACACTTACTCCAGCTATCTATTCCAATAAAAAATATGCTGCTATCCAGTGGTGGTTTCAAATATGTGAACAACCGGTTCTCTGTGTGGATGCTGCTTCCGGAAGCCCATTCTGGGCCTGGGCAACAAAAAATTGCTGAACTGATGCAAACTGGCTGAATGCCACCATTGCTGCTATCCCTCATGAAGGTTATAAACAACTATAGCCATAGTCCTTGAAGATACCTAAGCTGGACAACTCTTCCTATTATTGCTGCATATTGTATGTTTTCCTTCTTGAAATCCCATGCAAGGTCTACATTGTGGTTTTGAAATAAGAATCTGTGAACTAGGAAATGCTCAATTTAGAACTTGTCTCAGGGAGCCAAGAACTCAATAAAAACAAAAGTACTATTTCTCAGCCTTAGTCCTCAATCTTCTGTAAAGGAATAATAGGATAATCAAGATTCAAACTCACAATGACTCAGTCATCTGAAGAAAAAAAAAGATTGAATCTATGCCTCATTATATCTACATATGGGAACTGTAGGCAGATAAGACCCCTGGCAAAAAACAACAACAATAACATGTTTTTCCCCACCAATTGGCCAGAAAAGTCACATTATTTTCCTTGGAATTTCTAGAAGCCAGTATCAGACCAGACTTTTTATTTGCTTAAGCACAAAGAGGCTGTCCTTGCTGGTTAAATATGACCTTAGCTAAAGCCCCATAACTGCATAGCTGGCATGTTCAAGGATTTTGTTCAGGTTGCATAGCAAAACAATACAACAAGATCTGGATTTCAAGTACTATGCTGGTTGGACGCAGTTCATTCATAGTCTTTCTTAAAAATTCTCAGATCAAAGAATGGATCAAAATCCTTATAAAAAAAATTAAAATGTGTTCACTGAAAAAAAGCAAATTGTGTATTTCATGTAACTTTAATTTTTAAAAAAATGGTTTTAAAGTATGTCATAAGAAATTCACAGTTAATGAAAAGATGGAAAAGACTCCACATTGTGAATGTATTCTTGCAACATTCACAATGCAACAGGAGGAAATACATCTCAACCTTACTGAAACCAGGTGTGATGTGCTCTGACATCTGAATTTGCATAAGTGAAGAACTTTAGTTATTATAAAATATAATATAAATGTCAGGGATTTGTAAATTGAACACTATTCCACAGATAAATTATACTTTGAAAGTGCCTCTGTGAAATGAATGAGAAACAACAAAATATTTTAATATAAAGCATAAACTTACTGCTTAAAACCCATGTTCACCAGGAGTATGAAACTATAAATTATGATGTGGATCAACAATTTTTATGATTTTCTTCAAACAAAGCTTGTTCCTAACAAAATAGAGAGTCTTGATGTCCTGATGTGATATTCAAACCTTTTTGTTCCAGACCAAGATTTCATTGCACCCACAGAACATTTTCCAAAAATATAAATACAAAAGAACTTCTGCTCCCTTCATGAGGATATACACAATCACTTTTACTATGTATGGTGTGATCCAATTGCAAGGCGTGATTGGTTTTCTCAGCCTTGATCTCTTACCCTTATTATTCAGTGAAACCTGTTAATATTTATTTACAGTTATGAGCCTATGTAAGTTTCATGTCACTCAGCTTCCAGGTAAGCCCCTGTAAAAGCTGAGGTATTGAGATAATACCTGATACTCATTTCTTATTTTAAGTTAGTCAGAACCTACTGCATGAATCTGATTTTTGTGTCATCATTTTTTATCTCAGCAAATAGTGAAAGGGGAAAAAAAACCAGAAATGTGAGCCTCTGTTACTGAGCAAATGCATTTTCTATTCACACTGCCAAAACCTTTGCTCAGTAATCTGGCATGACAGACAAGGTTTAATATCAAATCTCTAAATTTACCTGTATGTATAATTTAAAACATCGGATAAGCTCATTAAAATTATATATTCAGCATTTATTTCTTTTATATAGCTGCATCCCAGTGCATTAGTAATCCATGTCATTTATGAATGTAAGAATGCTACTGAATTACGTCTCTTGCAAGATTAGAAGACTTCCATCCAACTGCCAATTCCACACCTTTGGATTCTCCTCCTATTTCTTATACTGCTGGCAGCCTAAGTATGACCTGAAAAATAGTATCATCACATCACTTATATGGTTTCTCCGGTCAGTGTAAAAATGGTGGCAAACTAGAGGGGAAATCACAAGGGTGTTATAAGAATTATGATTCGACAATAATGTGCTTAATGTTCCCCAGCTTCCAAATGGCAGGAGAGAGTTACTTTACAATATAATTGCATGTCTGACATTCAGTTCAAAAACTAAAAGGAAGTTCATTCTAAGTTCATATTTATTGTAGTTTTGCTCTTTTGCTAAACTGAAGGGTCTGATTCTTCATCAGTTTGAGGCTCAAAATTTATTGCTAGCTAAAATATGTATCTATCTAGGTTAAAAGGCTTTCCTCTTTTAAATTGTTGAGATTTAACTCTAATGTCAGCTGTTATTGCCCCTGAGAAGGGAAATGAATTATGATGTCAGAGAGGCTCTGTTTTGGGTCACCTGTTCCCTCCTAAGTCAAGGGCGCTCAGGCGATCTTTTGCAGGACCAGACAGAGAAGTTCGTTCAGCCTTAGTAAGCAAATCAGTGCAGAAAGTATTCTTTGCAGGCATAAAAAATATGAGCATTTAATTTCCTTTCTCATTCCAGCTGTTCAAGTCATGTAAACCAGGCATGTCGAACCCATGGCCACATGTGGTCTTGGACAGCTCGTAATACATCCCCAAGATTATATAAAAGAATAAATGTAGGAGATGACCAGGCTGATCCCGAGGGAGGGGTCAAGCACGTTATTATTCTTGAGTCCCTTTTCACCCACAAAAGACCTAAGTCCAGCCCTACTTGAATTCTATTGACTCTTATCTACTGCCAATTTGCTTTGGCCATCCGTAGTTCAGATTCTTATAGAAACAGTTAGCATGCAATAAACCTGTAGTTGTTTGAACCACCTTGCTTTCTGATTTCCTCTGCCTGATAATAAAAAATAAAGGAAGTTTATTATTTATATCCATTAACCATATTATGTAGTTTATATGAGGCCCAAGACAATTCCTCCTCACTCAATGGCAAGCCAAAAGGTTGGGCACCCATGATGTAAATCTTTTTGCTCTCACTACTATACAGCTTTCATTGACAATTTTTGGGTAGTCTTTATGGCTTCTGAAAAGTCCAGTTTCAAACTTCATCTTTTGAGAAGTTTTATAAAAGGAGCAAGTGCAGTTGCCAAATGTGTGGCACAACTAGAATAAATCTAATGAATCTATACTTTGCTGTTATCATTTGAAATAATTAGATATATTTTTTACCATTGATAATGTGACTTGAATGAAGATGCAAAGTTAGGTAAGCTATTGGGTGATTCTATTCAGTCTTTACAAGGAGACCTGTCTCCTTCTGAAGCCTGGGGTACATGAAGAGGGGAGGATCAAAATATATTACATCATTGGCCAAGAATCTGATTTATACTTTCCCAAACTTCGACTAGTGTTTTTAAGAGACCCTAAAGATCTAAATCTATTTTATTTTAGAAACATCATTCTGTGTTTTGAGCACTGTCGTAGTGAAGATCTGATGTTAGGCCCTGAGGCCAATAAAACCAAATGAAGGGCAAGGTAGGGGGAGAGAAAGAAGAAGCAGAAAATGTTGCCATAATTTAGCTTGTGAATAAAAAAAAGTTTGCTTTCAAGAAAAAAAAAATCAAATCAGAACCAGAGAGGTTCAAGTATTTAATGATATCTCCCTTCCATTTTTAAGGCACCCTACTGCAGACTTTGTTACAAAATACCAGATCTGCCATGAAATATATTTATGTGGCAAAAATGAAAATTTACTCCAAAAAACACTGACTGGAAAATAAAGTAGATCTAGAGAGACAGACATTAGTGGACAATTCTATGAAAATAATTTCACAATCATCACAATTGTAAGATATCAGTTTTATGACTGCGGAGCATAGCTGGGGAGTCTAAAATTATACACACTATAATATTATGCACTTTTTGGAGAGGAAGAAGGTTCTTACACACTCATAACTAGCATATAAGTTATTTTTAAGCTTCAGCTCAGAACGTGTCAACTTTGTTCTGTGAAACATCTATCATCACCAAAATATAAAGCTTGACCCTAAAATCATCAACATAATACTTTTCAACACACTGTTCACATGTAGCTTTCTGAGCAATTATCAACTATATCCTGTGTGAATCAACATTAAGAAGCTGAAGGAAGGAAATAATATATATTATTCAGAATAATAAAACATTATAATAGGAAGTGAGTCATGTCCAGATACTTTTCATTGTTTTAAGAAATTTGTCAATTTATCTAACATGGGGCAACATCCAATAAATCCAATAAACAATTCAGTAACTTCTGATACATGTTGTTTCAGCAATCTAGATAGAACAGCAAAATAAACTATGCAACTAGTTATTTTTCATAGTCAGCCTTCAATAAATTAACCTTAGAGCTATAACTGATGTTAAAACAACTTTTTTTTAGCATGAGAAGAAAGGTTCTGTTCCCATCATTTATTAGGCTGCCAAGCAAATGTAACTGCGATATTTTATATCAATTCAGTTTGCAACACAGACTCCCTTTGGCTCCTGTTTAAACAGGTGAGGACATCAAAAATCAGGATAGGATGTCAGGTATCATGTACAGGAACATGATTTAATAGTCTTGTTTGACTTAGCAGTGGTTCAATTATTATAGCTGTGTTGCCAATGCAGATTATCTAATAATAGAAGTATTATAAAAAAAAGATTAAAGTTAAAATATCAAAAGCAATGATCGCATAGCATAGCATAGCATAGAGATTATTCATTCAGAATGACCAAATCATCTATTGTAGGACAGAAGCCCAATTATCCAACAATTCCCATCTAGAAGAAGATCTAAATGGTTGTAAAAAAAAAAGTTATGTCAATGTAGTTTGCAAAATGGGCCTGATGCACCACTTATGGATATTGCCCATTTTGGAGTTCAGAAGGCAGAGGATAAGATAAAAAAGGCGTAACATATTTGCTATGTATTAGTAATGATGTTATCTAATGGAGTCCACTGTTGCCCAATTGTGAAAATTTATCCCAACAATTCCATATTAACATGGAACAATGAAACTGGACTGAAAATGTATTTTATAAACAAGCAAAAAAAAAAATCACACATTTTTCATACCTGTTAAAAGCAGCCACAAGTGAGTTAATATAAGAGAACGCCAAGACACAGCTAGGTTATAATCCTAAACAGATTTAACACAAAATCTATAACCAGCAGGATGCTTGCAAACACAAATAACATTGAAGGTATAATCACTGTTTGGAAGTCAAGCTGTGTAAAACACCGTTTCTTCCTGTGTTAATGTTTCAAGTTGTTTCATTGCCCCTGTGTGTTTATAAATACCACAAATTACAGAATCATCACCCTTCTTGGTTTAACTTTTGCTGTAAACATTACATCATGTTTAAATGTCTTCCTTGTCTCCGTTGGACCTTTTTCATGTATCAGTAGTCCTTAACTTGCAACCATTCATTCAGTGATCATTTGAAGTTACTACAGCACTGAACAAAGGGACTTACAGCCAGTGGTGGGATTCAGCTGGTTCGCACCACTTCGGCAGAATCGGTAGCTAATTTTTTGTTCCCCAGGCCCAGAATGGACTTCCGGAAGCGGCATCCACACAGAGAACCGGTTGTTCACATATTTGAATCCCACTACTGCTTACAGCCCATGCCTGAAGTTACAGCTGTTATAGCCTCCACACACACACACATTCACGATTATGTGATTTTAAAAAATGGGTCCACCAACATGTATAGCTGTTGAGGTGCTTCAGTTCTCCCCACCTTCCTATCTCCCCCTGAACTATGCCCTTTTGGTCACCCACACAGAGGTTGCTTCACATATATTAGAGTCAAGGAAAGTGCACTTCATCAGCAATGAGAAGAAAACAATAAAGGTCAACTGGAGTGGTGAGTGTAAAATAATAATGAGGTGGCTGAACTGGGCTGCACTGGTTGTGGTGCTGGGCTATTCTTTGTGCCATGCTTGGTGCCTTTCTCACCACTCCAGCTGACCTTTATTTGATATTTACCAGGCATTTAGTGCTTCCCAGGATTCGACTGCTTTGTACTGCACTGCTAGGCCAGGTTGGTTTGGCTGAGGCTTCCAGGGACAGAAGAACAGCATTCACAACAAAATTGCTCTAGCTCTGGATCATGATCATAACAAGCTGCACATTAGGAAAGGCGCAAGATATTGACAGCCCCAGACTGAGAGTTCAAGAGTACATCAGTACAGGATGCCAGGCTTCAGAGAAGGACCTCTTGGAACATGGTATTGTTGGGAGTCAAGATCTCCTTCCATGTATACCTACAACATGATTCAGTGTCATATCTACCTCTTCAACTTGGAAGGACGCTAAGGACTTCCTTCCAAAAAGCCTTTGCCTGAGACTTATCTTGCCTCTAAGATATGAATCTGAACATTGTAACTAACTCCCTGGATAAATTACCCTTGCTATGGCCTGGACCCTAATACTTTGTCCTTACCATTTGTTTTTTTGCGTTCACTGATAACAATCAATGAAATGAATCTACTTTGTGTAAGAAGAGCTAAAACAACCACCAAAAACAGTAGGGAGCTTCCAGCTAGTCTGAAAGCAATAACAGTAACAATAAATTATTTGGACTCAAATCTGTTTTTTTTAATTCACTGGATGAATTCAGGATCTCTTATCCCATCTTTATTGCTAATGTAAGTCATTAAGAATGAGAATGAAACTCGTAGTTAGAATGAAAATGTCGAGCATTTTTCTAGGTGATAAAGAACCAGAGTATCTAATACTCCAGCCCAACCAATGCTTTCTTTTGCCTGTGTGCATATATGTCTATTTCTCTTCTAAAAGATTAGGAGAATTTTGAGAGGGGCATTTAGAGACAAAACTACCCAATAAGTTCCATGAAGTCGATCTCTCCCGAGGTTAGTCATCTACTTGCAAGTTTAAACCAGTTGACAGGTTTTTAAATTATGAACTCTTTTGGGACACATTACTTAATTATAAAGTACATTCAGGGATATGCACATGGGTCTTTTATGGTAAATGATATGACTGTCTTAAAAACTCATTAATATGTCATTAACCAAGCAGACATTTACTAATTAAACAATTAGCTCTTTTTTCAAATTCCTTTGTTCCTCCCACAGATACTCAGTTATACAGATCATTAATTTAAGGATTCTGATTGCTTCCCCCCCTTTTTGTTCCAACAAAATAATACATTTTGAGGTAAGATGATGAACATGTACTGTATATTGACTATATAGATGTCTGACAAACATAGCTAATTTTATAAACAGGATCCTAACCAAAGTCCTTTGATTTAAGATATTTTACAGATATCAATTTGTCAGATTAGCAAGATTTACCATTTTATCGTACTAATTTGTGGTGATATTTCCATGATGTTTAACAGAAATTACCTAACTGGCAACTTTGGATCATTAAAAGGCCTTTTGGAAGAAAGCTTTTGAATATGCTGGCAACAGCTTATTCAGATGGCTAAATTTCAGTATTTAGAAGAATGATAAATGACAGGATATCTCTGCTTATGCAACTTGATATTGCAACATGTGATCACAAACCAACTCATTGTATAATTTTGAGGGCAATAAGTTACTTCTTTAGTTTCATTTCATAAGTTACTTCTTTAGTTTCATTTACTTCTTTAGTTTCAACAAGATCTCACTTGTTGAAATTGAGAGGGGGGGGGGTCACTGAATTATAGGACATAGTCACCTTAGTCCCCTGCACATGTTTTCAGAAGTGATAAGACAATAACAGAAATAACAATGGATTTATGTGGAACAAGATCTTTCAGATATCAAAGTACTTGATTGAAACAGTTCATGCATTTGCCATCTTCTGGGCATTAATTTATGTCTCCCTTGCTTTCATTTTCAAGAATATAAATTAATCATACGTTTAAACAATAGAATTATACCAGTTAAAGCAAATAGTGCAGTGGTGGGATTCAGCTGGTTCGCACCACTTCAACAGAACTGGTAAGCTAATTTTTTGTTGCCCAGGCCCAGAATGGACTTCCGGAAGCGGCATCCACACAGAGAACAGGTTGTTCACATATTTGAATCCCGTCACTGAAATAGTGTAATATAAAAACCTAAATGAAGGCACATTAACTAATACAAATAGTGCCATTATGAAAATCCAGTCCAAGAAACAGTTAAGTAGTAAATGTCTGCAGGGAATGGCATGAAGAAGGAGTGGAACCTGTCTGCTTTTCTAGTTGGGACAGCCTACCTCTTATATGTACCACAGCTGATCACACAGCTGGCAGGAAGTGCTTCAATCCATTTTCTAGAGAGCCCCATTTATTAGTCATCACTTTTACTCACAAGTGGGCAAAGAAAGGAAAGAACCAGTTATGTAATGGGATTTGCCCATGTTTTTCTTTCTGTTCTTGCTTCACAAAAATCCTGCATCTTGATGGATCAGAGTGCCCTCCAGATGTTTTAGATACTAACTTTCATAATTCATGATAGTTTATCATGTTCTAAGCCTTTATTTGCCCTATCTATTTTGGCTAGTGTTGTTGAAAGCAGAATTTATTAATGTCCTAGGGCAGGGGTGTCAAACTTGCAACGTCAAGTGATGTGTCATGACGTATCGCAACTTTTTTTGCCATTGCTGGCAATGGGGTGGGCGGGGTTTTGCTATGATGCATCCGGCCCGCGGGCTGGCAGTTTGACACCCCTGTCCTAGGGCAAGAATTAGGGACTTTTCAAGCACCAGCCATCGTTGTGCTAAGAAATGATTTTAAAATGAAATAAAAATGGAAAGACAGAAATCTTCTAAAGATTGCTATGATCTCAGCCCCATGAGCTTGAATAAAAGATCATGGAATCTTACAAAAGAATGGTGACATCTCCTGAGAACTGCACTACAGACCACTGTATTGCAGTCTCACAACATTTGGTGATCTTGTGAGAGTTCAATAATTAAACATAAAAAATAATTACTGTATTTGTATTTAATTTTGTGGTAATTTTGTGATATCCATTCAAGGGAACTATAAGTGGAAGTTATATTACTTGTGTTCCTGACCTTTTTCAGAGGTTTTATAGTTAATTCAAAGTTTCAAGTGGTAAGTTTTAATTGGTCTCCCTGGTAAATTAATTAAGTGCAACTTTTGTTGATTAATCAGGGAAAACTTTTTTTAATAAGTGGGTCTGAGTTTCAAGGACACATTTGTGCTTACTTAGTTGGGTGACTACTAAAAACAAAGTACAGTATAGATTTCTGTAAAAATTCTCTATTTTAATGTGAATGGAGAATGCATTTATTTAAATCAATGGATTTAAAAGATATGAAATTTAATAAATCCTAAAATTTTAACCAAGAGAGACCCCTGATATTTCTAAAAGTATTAGTAATAAGCTCATAATCCTGTGTTTCTATAAAACAACTGCTTCTTTAAGAAAAGTCCATTTAACAGTCAATGTTACAGCATACCGTTTTACTACTTAATTTACAATTTGTTGTGGTCTGAGGATAATTATATTTTTAAAATTAATTTTATAAACTTCAACACACACACACACACACACACACACACACACCTTAATAGTGGCTTGTTTGCTGATCAGTAGAACACATGATTCAAATTGCTGTCTTTCACAACTAGTAACAAGTAGAAGGAAAAGTGGAAATCAAGTTTCTCTGACCCAAAAAATGAATGAGCAACTAATTTCCAAATAACCAGGGCCTCCATCTATACTTTCTTATATTATGGCAGTAATTTTTCCACTGGATTTCAATGAATCTTATTGTCCCTGTACCCAGTGCTTTTTTTCTAAAAAAAAAAAAAAGAAAAGGTGCCAGAACTCACACAGATCATACAACCCGCCTTGCCTACCCTACCCTACAAGGTTCCATTCCAAAAAGGTGCCGGAACTCCGTTCTGGGCGTTCTATGAGAAAAAAAGCCCTGCCTGTACCCACAATTAATTTGGGTGCTTAATAGCTTTGTGGAGGGCCTGCTTTTATATTACTGTAAGTCTTATTTTGGAATAAATATCATTTGCAGAAAAGACTAAATAAAAAAATTAAGTGTAAAATAAAGGAAATTAGGAACAGTAAATATGTGAATTGCCCCTGCATTTTAGAAAATAATGTCATAATCAGCATCCATTCTGATGTATCCTGGAATGCTCATAGTCCTCATTAGGCTTAAATACTATATTGTTATTTGTGGGGTCACATGGGCATTTTCAAAGGTGGAACTCTGAACAGACTGGTAATCTATTAGTACACCAGGTTTTAAATATAAAAAAGAAGAAGATGACATTTTTGGTCTTATTGAAAAGCTAAGAAAGTAAGTCCAGTCCTGGTCCACTTGTCAAGGCTTCCTGTCAGGCACCCCTATAAAAAGGCCTCATCTCCACATTCCAGTTGGACATGAGAAGGTTTTAGATATGTTGCTTTTTTTGCAGAGAATTAGAAAGCTTTACATGGGAAGGGTTTTTTATTTAAAGTTTTATTAGTTTATAATATACAATACAATGAAAATACAAAAGTAAATAGCGGAAAAGATGGGGAAGGGAAAAGGGAGTAAAGAAGTGAGGTAAGGAGAAAAAAAAGGGAAAAAAAGACATTGACTTCCAACTTCCTTTGGTGTAATAGGGTATCAAGTTCAAAACTCAACTTTTTATTTTTACAAAATAATATAAACTAGCCAGTTCAATAACATCAAATCTATCTAATTAGTACAACCCGAAATCAAATTTTCATATTTTTTTTCACCTCAAACACAAAATCTAGAAGCGGTTTCCACATGGCAATAAAAGTATTCATATTCTTTTCTTTAATCAGCCCAGTCAGTGTAGCCATCTCTGCTAGCTCCATCAGTTTTTGTAACCATTCCTCCATCGTAGGAATCAATGTAGTCTTCCATTTCTGAGTGTAGAGTAATCTTGCTGCTGTCAACGCATATAACATTAAAGTTCCATATTTTTTTCCCAGGTCTTTGTCCATTAGCTTTAATAGGAAGTTCTACAAATGGCAGAATGAAGGAAACCTTGTGTGTGTGTGTGTGTGGGTGTTTGTGTGTGGGGGCGGGTGTATATTTGTGTGTGTGCATGGTCGTATGCATCAGTCTATCATAAGATTCAGAACCTGAATCATTTCTTCCTGTCTTTTCAAGCTCATATCATGTGTTTTGTTGAACCTGGAAGCCTGGAAGCTCCCCTCCCTCCCGCCGCCCCATCAAATTAGCCCAGAAATTTTCTATACTGAAAATTTGTCCTTACAAAGAGACTATGAACAGAGTAGATATATTCTGGTCCACTAATCTTTAACCATGCTCACTTGATGCTCTGTAGATGGTCATTTAGCGATTCCTAGAAATATAAAGCTTGTGTGTTCAGCCCCAGGTGAGCCATCAGAACTGTAGCTACCTATAGCTAGTCCTTGACTTACAATAGTTCATTAAGTGACTGTTCATAGTTTCAACAGCAGTGAAAAAAGTGACATATGACCTTACGACTATTACAGCATCTCCGTGGTCACACAATCAAATTTGGACGCTTGGCACCGACTCACATTTATGAGAGTTGCAGTGTCCCCGGGGTCATGTGATCACCTTTTGTGACCTTCTGACAAGCAAAACCAATGGGGAAGCAAGATTCACTGAACAATCATATTGTTAACAACTGCATTGATTCACTTAATAACTGTGGGAAGAAAGGTCGTAAAATGGGGCAAAACTCACTTAACAACTGTTTCACTTAACAACAAAAATTTGGGGCTTGGTTGTAGTTGTAGGTCGAGGACTAACTGTACTGAGGTTACCGGAAATGTCAACTTCCTAATTTAGCCATAATATTTGGTTACATACAATATTACATGTTTGCTCTAAATGATATATTGCCTGAATGGTCTTGTCTCCTATACCAGCTAAATGAAAGATTCTACCTTCACCCATATAAAAATAAATAAATTAAATAAATAAATGCATGACTTAGTATTTGCGTGAGAACCATTTTCTTTATAAAAGGAAGATCAAAATCATCCTCCACAGCTAACTGAAGAGAAAATTAATTACCGCACTTGGCAGAGGATAAATGCTTTCCATTTACAGAGTTTGGTAATTATAGCAGCTGTGAAGTCAAAACTGGGCTGTCATGTCTTTCTTGAGTTTCATTCTGCTACTTCTCTGTGCCTCAAAAGTTTTCTAACTGAAGTTTCGTAATTATAGCTTGGTTCAGAAATAATCACTGGGCTCCTGTTGCATCAGTGAAACCTTATCATCTGGTTAGCAAAAGATATGTGGTACCATCTTTGAAGCCTCGAAACCCACCCAGAAGAAAATTTATTCGGACAAACTGGGGTTGTGGCAACAATCATTAATTGCCACAACTTGTCAAATGAAGTGCACTTTTTTTGAAGGAAAGATTGAAACAGCAGTGCAAAAGAAAGGAATGCTTGAGTGTCAAAATGCGAAGGGCAGTTTTTGTGTAAAAATCTAACTGCCTCTATGATAAAGAAGCAGGTCCCAATATTGGAATGAAAGTAAGTAGTTAAGGGAAAAGGAAGACATCTTGGAGTGATTGTTCCAGCCTTCAAGGGACATTTTGATAATGCATATATGGAGAACTCTGCTCTCGTTTTTGAAGCCAAGAGGAAAGTTTTAATCTCATCTTTAACTTTAATCCTTTAAAATATGTAAGAGATTTACAACTGAGCAGGATAAATTTGGCAGGAGATTATGAAAGTAAAGTAGTTTCTTTCAACTGCTGATTGTCGAGGGAATTCAAACTTGCCATTTAAACTATCTATCAATTCCAGATAGATATTGCAAAGCAATCTTTTCACATTTCTGTCTATTGAGCAAAACCACTGGGAAAAGCTGTGCTTCTTCTGCAGTTATGTGAGACAATTCAATTATATAGAACAGAGTTCCCACCAAATCAGACAAGGATGAACAAAAAATGCTACGATTTCTAGTGAGGTTATACTATACTACTACTACTACTACTACTACTACTCCTCTCTCTCTCTCTCTCTCTCTCCCTCTCTCTCTCTCTCTCTCTCTCTCTGTGTGTGTGTATTTGTGTGTATGTATGTATATATTGTATAATAAAACCATATTTTTAAAAGAACTTCATTTTTACTAATAAGAATCCTACATTTGAGAAAATAGCTACTGCCAAAATTATTTTATTTACATATTTATAAAAACTGTAATTTATTTATTTATTTATTCAATTTGGCTGCCACCCAACTCCAGCCAACTTGTCTTATCCTCTCCCTGGCCCTGCTGAAATCACACCAAAACAGTTGTAAAAAAAAAAAAAAAAAAGGGCTTTCATTCTTTCCCAGTCCTTTGACACAGTTCTATTGAGACCTTTCCAATTAAACTGCAAAAACATAAGCATAAAAATCAATGTGTTTTATTTAGATTAAAAAAACTCATAGTTAAGACGAGTCATAAATACTGGAGCTTGAAAATCATGCAGGGACTAATGTTGCAATACTCCAGACAAATCATGTTCTTATGATGGATGGATGCATGGATGGATGCATGGATGCATGGATGCATGGATGCATGGATGCATGGATGCATGGATGCATGCATGGAAGGAAGATAGATAGATAGATAGATAGATAGATAGATAGATAGATAGATAGATAGATAGATAGATAGATAGATAGATAGATAATGATATGTGTGTGTGTGTGTGTGTGTCTGTCTGTGTGTGTGTGTAAGAGAGAGAGAGAGAGAGAGAGAGAGAGAGAGAGAGAGAGAGAGAGAGAGAGAGAGTTTTCCCCTGGTGTTTTAACAGCCTTTTCAGACTTCAAAATACTGACTTAGTGAAGACAAGGCAATGTGGAGATCGTGTTGACATTGCTGTAGATTTTTCAGGCCTCTCCGGTTGAATTATTTAGCAGTAGAATTAATGTACTGCATCATGTGAGTTGTACAAGTAATATTTGTCTCATTAAAGTGGTTTTTCATTATTCTGGCAATAATGTTTCAGTATTATTCATTTTTATCAAACATTCAAGAAATAATCAAGAACAATGGAGTCTAAGTATTCATTGGACAACTCCTTATTTGCATTTTTTTTTTGCTCAGATTTTGAAAGTTTAGATGCCACAAAGGGTGAGGCTACTGTATTTCTTCTATAATATTCTTACCCACAGAAATGTTGATGCTACTCTGAAGTGAAGTGACCCGTTCCAGTTCACTGATTCCCAGAATGTCAATGATCAGTTTTGACATTTCTGTTCTGACAACATCAAATTTGCTGTGGCTCAAAATTCTGACATTCTGTGTAGCAATGGTATCCATATCTTTGCAGCATCAAACTTTTGTTTGGCTTCTGGCACTCTTTCGGCTTTAATTCAACCACATCATAAACACCAATGCTACCCCTTTTAGACCATTGATCTTCCCTAGTCGCTCATTGCATACCTTCTTATTTGCAGGGCTCATATTTCAGCATCATGTGGACATTGTCCTTGTTGTAAATGCTAATTTTGTTTCCTTGGCAGAATGTTAAAGTGGGTTCTTTTTTGGGGGGGGGTCATATTTAGTCTAACCATCTTCTATGATTTGCCTATCATATGTGACACGTCCAGGAGTATATGCTCCCAATGATTTAGCTCATAGTATCACTGGGATATGCAAGTCCCAAGGTGACCACAAGGTGACAGTCCATAAAGGGAATTATAAGTAGATATTTGATATTTTGAATAGGAAGCTTCAATAATCCTAATCATGATTGCTTAAAATTCCAAGCGAAACAATTCCTTCTTTCAAAATATGTATATATACACATATCTCATAACTTCAGTCATTCTAACCCATATCTTCAAACCGTCCATTTAGAAATGCATTTAATTTCATTGATTTCATCTAATATCTGTCCTTGTCACCATCTGATTTTCTTTTTCTCATATCCTATATTCCAGCGGTCCCCAACCTTTCCACTCCACAGATCCGCAGCAGCTGTGGGGGTGGTGGCAGGAGGGAATGGGATGATTTCACACACACAACCTAATCCCACGCATGTGCAAATGAAGGTTTGCATGCTCACCCACCATTTGTGTCATCCAATTCCCAATGGACCATGGCTGGGTACTGGTCCACAGCCCAGGGGTTGAGGACCCCTGCTATATTCTACCTAATAGTCAATATTCTGAACGGACAGTTTTGATTTTGTAAGAAGGTAAATTAAAAGTGCATGATTTGGTTTAATTTGTTTTTTTGGTTTGGTTTGTTTGTTTTTTACTCAGAGGTTAGGCTATTGAGTGAAGGAATAGCACAAGAAAGGGCTAGTTTACTTTTTTGTCTTCTCCTTTCAAAATCCCTCATGTTTTTCTAATCTTGCATGGTTCCAGATATACCTATGGAGAAAATGTCCAATATACTGTGGAAGATGTTCTTCATCAGAGATGATGCCCATTATTCCACCCAAGCTTGCTTTACCTTAATCTATGATCTTTATCACAACAGCATGGAATTAATCTGTGAAAATTTGTGCAAATGATATTCCTAACTGAGAAATTTAACCAACATAGAGAGAGTGAGGGAGAACATTTTTTACTAATTAGTTTTCTCCCCTCAACATTCTTTCACAAAACTCATACTAAGTTTATACTCTGAGTGCAGTTTGTCAGTAAATTTTATCCCATGGATATAAACATCAACATCATAATGTTAAGAATTATGATCCTAAACTTCGTTCACCCAAATAACTATTTGTGACTTTGTTAAGTAAGTCTCAAATGATCATGTTCATACAGTGCATTAAACCACAAACCAATATCTACCAATTATAGACATGAATTCACACCATATGCCAAGCTATGAATCATAGCTTTCAAACCATAGCGGCTGGCTTCAGATAAAATTCTGAGTCCAAACCATATCACCCATTAAACCTTATTTTGCATGATGTGTTAAGTCATTGATGGACATCAGTCATCCAGATACAGCAGTTTTTTTCAACCTGGTGTCTTCCACATATGGAGGAACCAAGTTCAGGGATTTATGGTCACAAAACATTTGAAGTAGTGTACCTTAAGGGCATCATATTGGGAACTAGGATCTGTTGTGTGATTCAGCAATTTCTCTAGTCTTGACCAAGATGTGTTTGTGTTAGTTTGTTTTACAATATCCAGTAGTTTTATTGTTTGATAAAGATGACAGTAGAAAAGTTAAAGTCTGAAGCCTGGGCTCTTTGCATGCAAAATTTTATCATTAAGCATATGTCTTCTGTCTAAACCCAAAAGTTTAGCCCACTGCCTGGAAAATGTCTTCAGTAGACCCAGGTCCCTATTCTGAAAAATTAAGAATTCTTAAACTTGGGAGTCCACAGGATATTTTAATGGGTCCATGAATTTGGATGGAAAAGAAGTTACTACTTTATTTTCAGAAATCTCTAACTAAAATTTAGCTCTTCATTCAGTATTCAGTGAATGCAGAAATTCAAATAATTTATAACTTTATTTAATTTATTCAATTTAGGTGCTACCCGAATCTAGAATAACTCTGGAAGACTCACAGTGTAACAGTGAAAGGGTAATTCAAAAAAACCAAAATCAACATTAAACAAATAGAGTAAGGATAAGAGAAAGAACAAGATGGCAGAATTGAACAACCTTATCTATATCTATATATCTCTTCAACAAAATTCACAAGGCACTCTCACCCAAGGCTTCCAGACTCCAAAAACGTTTTTTAACTTCAATAAATCTCATTTTTATATAGACTAATATGTAAACATATATGACTGTTTTTTTTTCTTCTGTTCAATTGTGTCTGATTCTCAAAGACTACCTGGACAAGTCCCTGCAGTTTTCTTGGTAAGGGTTTTTCAAAAACGATTTGCCATTGCTCCTTTCCTAGGGCTGAGAGAAAGTGACTGTCCTAAGGTCACCCAGTTGGCTTTGTGCCCAAGACAGGACTAGAAATTATGGTGTCCTAGTTTCTAGCTTAACTACTGCTCCAAACTGGCTCTCTACATTACATATTTGTTATTGTTTAACATTTTGATCACTGTTTTTTGTAATACCATCTATCCCTATGCATTATTTATTTATTTATTTATTTATTTATTTATTAAATTTATATACCGCCCTGTCTCCCTTACGGGACTCAGGGCGGTGAACAGGCGATACTAAAAACCACAATAATAAATAAATAGTTTCTGTGCTAAAATCAAATTAAATAACAGGCCTGTTCTAAAAACACCCTATACAAAACCCCCACTAAAACATAATCAAACTACGCCAGGCCGGCCGCACAGAATAGATGGGCCTTCAGGGCTCGGCGAAAAAGGCGCAGGTCCGCAACTGTACGTAGGTTGGGGGGTAGGTCATTCAAGAGGGCAGGAGCTGCCACAGAGAAGGCTCTCCCCCTGGGGGTCGCCAGCCGGCATTGTCTGGCCAACGGCACTCTAAGGAGGCCCTCTCTGTGGGAGCAGACTGGTCGAAGGGAGGTGTTTGGTAGGAGGTGGTCTTGCAAATACCTAGGTCCATTGCCATGGAGCGCTTTAAAAGTTGTTACTAACACCTTGAAGCGCACCCGGAAGGCCACCGGCAGCCAGCGCAGCTCGTGCAGGAGAGGTGTTACATGGGAGCATCTAGAGGCCCCCAAAATCCCCCGTGCAGCCGCATTCTGAACTAGCTGGAGCCTCCGGGTGCACCTCAAGGGGAGCCCCATGTAGAGAGCATTGCAATAGTCCAGGCGGGAAACAACGAGGGCTTGAGTGACTGTGCGTAGGGCGTCCCAATCCAGAAAGGGGCGCAACTGGCGTATCAGGCGAGCCTGATGAAAAGCCCCCCTGGCCACGGCCGTCACATGATCGTCTAAAGACAGCCGAGCATCCAGGAGGACGCCCAGGTTGCGGGCCCTCTCCGTGGGGGCTAATGACTCACCCCCGATAGCCAGAGATGGAACCAACTGGCTATTACGTGACGCCGGAAACCACAGCCACTCGGTCTTGGACGGGTTGAGACGAAGCCTGTTCCTCCCCATCCACTGCATGCATTTATATACATCTTTCTATAATAGCAGTCATAGTTTCTTGTTTATTTATTTATTTGTTTGTTTGTTTATTTATTTCTCACCTTTATTATTTTTTGCAAGCAATTCAAGGTGGCAAACATATTTAATGCTCCTTCCTCCTCCTATTTTCTCCAAAACAACAACCCTGTGAAGTGAGTTGGGCTAAGAGAAAGTGACTGGCCGAAGGTCACCCAGCTGGCTCTCAGAGCTAAAATGGGACTAGAACTCAGAGCTGGCTAGCAATCTGTAAGAGTAATTGCTATAGTCCTAAATACATATGTTCAGAGTCCTGGGGGGGAAAAGGTGGAATTGGTCCTAAAAAAAGATTCCATTCATGTCCCAGTGTTAATGCACAGAGTTAGGTGAAATTTGGTTAAGGATTCAGAAAGGACTTCATGATATTCAAGCCTGTCTCAGTTAAATAAGCATTTTGACAGGTTATATTGAAACAGAAGGGTGTTCTGTGTACACTGCCTAAAACTTAAGCCTATCAGCAGCTATTTCAAGGATAAAGAAAATAGTCCCCCCAAAATTAATGTCCTAGAAATCTATCTAGCCATCCCCAGTCTTGATATGATTGCCTTCTCTCATCAAACTCACCTACGATGCCATTTGTTATCATGCCATTCTAGAGTCTTTTTTCCATTCTTTATCCACAAAAAAACAGCCTTAAATTTAATAGGATACAGGTCTTTTATTTTCTACTCCTTCCGCACATTCCTGGACAAAGCTTTCCATTTGCTTTATGGTCTTCTTAACATCAAAGTGTTTTTGAAAATACCAGGGTGGAAAGCTGAGGAACCATCGGCCTTTAAGCCACAAGATATGCATATGAGATCCTAAATGCTCTTTAAAATACTGTTAAAATCACAGCCTCTCAAATAGCAAAGCCATCCATTAAAGATACGGCTCCAGGCAATGTCACAAGTTTTGGAGTAGCTTTTTTTGTGTGTGTGTGCGTGTGCTTGACAGTGTAAGAGACAGACAAGATTGGGTCATCAAAATTAATGTATTTTGTTCTTTGTATTGCATTTGATCACAGCATCTTCATTTAATAAATGTTTTGCGTGCAAAATCTTTCAATATATTTTTCTAAAAGAGAAAATTCATACAATACAACAAGTTTGGAAGCTGAGGAGAACATGGAGAGTGGAAAAGACTATAAGGGAGTAAAATATTGTGATTAATTTATCAACACAGAGTAAATAAATATTAAAATAAGGGCACCGAGAGGTTGTCAATGAAGCTAGAAAACAGGTGTTAAGTCTAAAATGTGGCTTCATTGTGCAGGCAGTAGAATAAGTTTGTAATTATGAATTAAAGCTACATCAGTTTTTAAAAAGAAAAATACAATGGCAGGGAGTCTGATCAAATCCATTCCATTTGGAACCTGTTTGTTTTTTTAAGTCTTAAATGAATATACAATAACAAAAATATTATTTCTGTTGATCATTTGGTGGAAGATCCAGCATTGGAAATTGATGGGGAGGTAGTCTGGATAAGGAAATCCTCTATCTACAAGATTATATCCATATTTGGACTTCAACAGCTATCCTGGGAAAAGTAGTTTCATCATTCACATGCCTCTAGAAGCAGCCACTATTTTAAGAATCCAAAACAAAACATCTTGTTCACACTTATTTGAATAGGCCTATTAACCTATACAAATATAGGTATGCTGTTTGGCAGCCCTGGATATGGAAATCTAATTCTAAAAAGCCACTGAATGTTGATGAACCACTAACAATATATTTCAACCAAGTATTAATTTAGATTTTTATCAAAAGCAGATTGCAGAAGAAAGTTTTAGAACTGATTTCCCTAAAACAGCCTGTTGTGTCTCTGTAACCGAGATGAATTAATGAATATGAGGTTTATTTCTTAATATCCCCTTTTCATTAGCAGTGTGGTATGACTAGCCCCGTGGTGGCGAACCTATGGCACGCATGCCACATGTGGCATGCAGAGCCCTCTCTGTGGGCACGCGTGTCGTCGCCCCAGTCCTAAGCCTTCAGCTGGGTTTTATAAAACCTTTTCGCTTTAGGCCTCCGCCGCCATGTGCAAAAAAAAAAAGGTTCAATCAATCAATCAATTTCAACTTCTCGCGGGGAAAAAAAAGATCTCGCAAAGTTGGAATTGATTGGTTGAACTTTTTAGTTCCACCCAGTCTGCCATTACCACTGCAGCCACGCCCACCCAATGGGCCACGCCCACCCAATGGGCCACACCCACCCAATGGGCCACACCCACCCGGCACCTGATGATACATAAATGGGTTTTGGGTTACAGTTTGGGCACTCGGTCTCTAAAAGGTTCGCCATCACTGGACTAGCCTGTTGTTGTTTTCTTTACTTTGTTGTTACAACAGCACTAAAAAGGGACTGATGACCATTTTTCACACACATAATCATTGCAGCATCCTCTTGATCACGTGATCAAAATTCAGATGCTTGGCAACTGACTCATTTTTATGACGGTTGCAGTGTCCCGGGGTCATGTGATCATCTTTTGTGACCTTTTGACAAGTGAAGTCAACAGGGAAGCCAGATTCACTTAACAACCGTGTTACCAATTTACCAACTCCAGTGATTCACTAAACAACAAGGGCAAGAAAAGTTGTAAAATGGGGCAAAACTCACTTAACAAATGTTTCGCTTAGCAACAGAAATGTTGGGCTTCAGTTGTGGTTGTAAGTCAAGGACTACCTGTATATATTTTCTTGGAGACATATATGATTCTTTTTTCTGTGTTATTGTTCTTGATTTTTATATTGTAAGCTGCCCAGAGTAATTTGGTACTGGACAGTCCTACATTCAATAAAAGATATAAAAATAAAATTTAAAAATCCAGACGTCATTAAACTGCTTCTATTCTTTCTGTCCAAATGCTTTAGCAAAAAGAATGTGGAAGTCAAATATTGATTGGGCATGTGGCTCTCATATTTTCAACTCAAGTGTACCAAGGACTTTTGAACTGCTATAACCAAGATGGATCTAGGCTAATAATACCAGCACTAATAATACCATGAGCCGGTATTGGGGATATTCTAACAGATCTTTTATTTGGTGTTTCTAGCATGTACAGTATGTAGTAGCAGTTTTATGTATTATGTGCTTTTATTTAAGTATCATACAAGCCTAGACTAAAACAAACGATTGATGGAAGGTATATTACTATCAGTGATAAGTAGTAAGATTAAATAATTAACCTCTGGGCCTTAAAGGTCCATCCTATGATGCAATATTACACATAACACACATGTTATACTTAACAAACTAATCCAGAAAATGGGAAGAAGGAGGCAATGGAAGAGCGCAGAAACTGGGCAGAACTGAAGAAAAGGCAGGGCAAAGCATAACGAACAAAAAGCTTGGGAATATTGTGACAAAGAGAAGCTCAGCTAATGGAAAGCCTATTGGCAGCATCTTCCTGCTCCCTTTTTAAATACAGTAGCTGCTTAAATGCTAGAACTGATGAAACTAGAAATAGTGAAGGTGAGCCTCAGATGATCCTGCATTACAGGGCAGGCTATTAGAACCAAGAGACTCCGTGATAAAGTAGCCACAATCAAATAAAAAAATGTATTTTTTTAATTTTTCCCCACACATATTTTTCCAGATGCTTTTTCTCCAAAATAAAAAAAAAACTCAAGGAGTAACTCATAAGGAAACTCTTCTCACCCTCCCTCACTCACTCACTCTCTCTCTCTCTCTCTTTTTCCAGAGAGGAAACCTTATATAAGATATACTTGTCTGATTATGATGGAGCTTCTGCAAGTCAATGAATTGTGTATGGGTATGAAGCAGGCAACTCAATCTTTATTGATAAACAAAATCAATTAGCCATTTATTCTTCAGCATTATAAGTTTGCTCTATCGGTTTGTTCTTTCCAAATGATTCTTTGATTTAGTTTTCTGCAGAAAAAGAAAATACAGTGAAGGGGAATTAAATTACAGGAAAGTTAGTAAATCTTCACAAGTATTCCTTACTTAATAAAGGGCATGCAACATATTTTATGATTTCCGCATTCATTCAACAAAGCTGTGGTGTTTGTAATTGGGTATATAAAGCCATTCATCTCCTCATGCTGTCTTTTAGCTGAGTGAGCCCCAAAGCATTGTCCATTCTGTTACTGCTGCTGAGATCTGATCAGCATCTTTATAGTTTATCAGCCTTGGGGTTCAATTTTGTTTTGGATGCTTTTATAAATGAGCACAATCACTGGTGAATCTGTTCTTCCCAGATTGCAAAGAGAAAAATTGTGTGAAGAACTTTAGTAGATTACCATGTCACTGAGGATGAAGTACAAGCACAAGGCATCAAAAGTCATCTTAGAGATTATTCTAGAAGATGTATATTTTCGTTTTTTATTTCACTAAAATTAGATGATTGCCTTAGTTATTATTGTTTTTGAAGCTATATTCTATCCTCAGGGTAGGTGTATGATCAATGTGCTATCCGGAAAAATCAATTGTTTCCAAAGCACCATTTATTTAAGAAATAGAAAAGGAGAAAATGGGAACAATATATAGGAATATGAAGTTGATATGTTTGCTTGTTTTTTTAATCTTGTTAGGAGTAGACTTGTATAGTAAAGTCTTTTAAGAAACTACAGAATAGCATTTAATTATTTGTAGTCACAATGCAAAGGAGCTCAGGAAGTGGTAGAATGAGATCTACTGATAGATTAAGTCTGTGCAGAATTTGATTGAAAGACTAAAAAAAAGTGTTTTAGATAGAACTTACCTGCAGCTCCTTAAAAGTATGCCTTTTTCTTGGATTGCACCCCTGCTGACACATGAGCAGCGGAAAAGATGCATTTGGTTGACAGAGTTACAGGTTGACACTATATTTGTGAGCCAGTTTGGTGTAGTAGTTAAAGCACTGGGCTGGAGATCAGGAGTTCTAGTCCTACCTTAGACAGAAAGCCAGCTTTGGTCAGTTACTTTTTCCCAGCCCTAGGAAAGAAGCAATAGCAAATCATGTCTGAAAGATCTTGTCAAGAAAACTGCAGGAACTTGTCCAAACAGTTCTGAGAATCTGACATGATTAAACTGAAAAAAAAATATCCGTGTTCCGTGTAATCCATATTTCCCTTTAAATTCAAATCTATAAATGTCTATAAAATTTACAAAAGAGGTTCATGAGTGTTAATAAACCTGCATGTAGGTCAGAGTGTAAGGTGAGCTCTTCTGGCTGGTCACTTGTTATTTGTTTTTTATTGAAAGATGGAGTTGCCTATTTGAACCTCTGGAACATGATATATTGATTATTTCTAGTTGTGATTTCTTTTTAAATTAATTGCTTTGTTGTTTTCTGATTTTAATCTTGTTCATTATCAGGATCATGGTAGCGAAATGGATAGCCAAATAAATTGTATAAATAAATAAATAGTACATTTGCAAATTAAAACTAAATAATTATATTACTAATAAAAGCCCATAGTTGGCTTTATGTTAATAGCTTGTCATTCGCTTCTTTTTCATGTTTAACTAGATGCTGTTAACACATTCTTTTTGTGGATAACTTAAGATTTTTTAAATTACAAATTCCTGCTCTGTAGCAAATACCTGCATATGATTTGATGCATGCCTCATAAAATTATTCTTTGTTCTACTTCTTTTCTTCTCCTTTCCTTTTTCTTTTCTTTTCCTTTGGCTCTGCTGTTACATTATATATATATATATATATATATATATATATATATATATATATATATATATATATATATATATATATATATATATATATATATTTATCTAGTAAATTTTAGAATCTAGGGTAGAACATGGAGACTGCCAGGGTCTGCGCGGAAAGGAACCAGCTGTGACTTAACGTTAGCATTCAGAGTAACTCTGGTATTTTGATTTATCTGGATCTGGAGAACTCTCAATAGGGCAGCACTCCCCCAAAATTCGTGTACAATTTAGTGATCTTCCTGGATTTGTGATTTCTGCCCAAGGAGCAGGTAGCAGCCATGCCTAGGGAGATTTTTGCACAAATTCTTCTTGAGAGCCAGTTGCCCCTTTTATGTTCATTCATGACTTAATCATTTACTAATCTGAACTACTACAGAGTGCTTTATATGCAGTTGCTCTTGAAGACTATCTGAAAACTTCAAATTGATCCGAAAGTGGTATGCACAGTTTTAAGTAACCTGCCGTTCATTAAAGTTAGATCACTGCTTCACACCCTGCACTGGAGTTCCTTCACTACAAAAAAAAGAAATTTTGTTTTATGGCTTAAATATATCCTTTTTTTTTTTTACTATAGCTTCCCATCATTCTGAGAGGAAGAAATGTTCTTAGGATTCCTAAGGGAAGATAATCATTAAATTATTTTGTGAGAAAATAATATTGGGATATGGGAAAGGCTGTGGGATAAATATTGAACATAGAGGCACTTCCTAAACTAACCAGTTCAGAGAAAATTCCTATATATTAAGTAGGCCTTTATGGATGAAAACTGGAATAACTTGGAAAGGAGTGTAGTCCATCATAATTGTCTGAACATAGATCTCTAAGTAAACTATCTGATATTACAAGTAAATTACTAGTTTGGTAATACCTTACCAATTAACATTAACATTCAATTTCTCTTGACTCTCTCTACCCCATCCCCAACATTCAGTCTGCATCTTCCCTTTTTAGTTCCACAAATTCAGTAGTATGTCAGGTTTTATGATGATACTGTGAATGAATACACATCTTCCTGTGCATAATATCAATATATATCTATAGAGATTAGCAGGTGTTTGTCCCGGAGAAGGTAAACCATAGAATAAATTAGCAGCGAGTGTATCTATGCAGAAATATATGCAGTGCTAAGAGAATCTAATGTACATTTGACTTCATTCTGTATCAAATTACTTCCTTTTATTTGGCTATTCCTTGTGCATTTATAAAAAAAAGAACAAGTGGAGAACATGTTTTCTATACATTCCTGGAGAGAGTGAGTAAATATTCTATCAAAAATCCTGCATCTTAGGTTAGGCAAAACCGATATGGCTGCATTGTCCAAAAAAGGTATTATTATCAGAACAGATGTTTCAGTAAAGAAGCAGGCCTTAAAGATGCAGCCATGGGCTTAACAGAGAACCATTCAGAACAGAATGAGAATGGAGAAATGTTCATGGCAACTGTTGAACATGTTTCTTATTTCTTATTTCCATGTGAAAATAAATAATTCTGAGGGGAGTGGTTAAATAAGTAAAAAATAATAATTTTAGAGATGGTTTCCTTCTTCCTAGAGTTGAGAGATAGTGACTTGCCCAAGATCACTCTACTGGCTTTATGCCTAAGGCTGGACTAGAATTCACAATCTCCTGGTTTCTAGTCTGATGTCTTAAACACAACACCAAATCGGCTGTCTTGGCAAATTTTAATCCTTTTATTTTACTATCATTCTTAGACTAGAGAAGGGCTTCTCTCCTAAGGATCTTTAATTTTCTGACTAGCAACAGAAGACAAGAAATCCTTCCTCTAACTTTAAAGGTGAAGTATAATTCTTATAGTGGAACTACAAGGGATGGGAAAAATTGTCAGAAACAGCTTTCTCAATTTTTTCACTTTGTCTGTTTGGTCCATTGTTTGGCAGACTGGTGTAGAAATGATTCTATCTGACTAGATAATTTTTTAGATAAACACACCATAAAGCAATAACATGATTGCACAATATATTATGTTTTAAAAATCACGATGCTGAATCTAATCACTGACAAAAACAAGGCTTAACATTCATGTGGAAGAGTTCTGCCTTCTCAGTCTTCCTGAATCTTGCCAGGTCATTGCTATCTGAAGCTCTTGGAGGATGGTTCGTTTCACAAAATGAGGACCGCCATAGAAAAAAAAACTCTGCCTTTGTTGTCTCCTAAGATAAGCATTTTTCTATGTACATATTGAGTAAGCACACATACACTAACACACACACTTTTGACAAGTGATCATTACCTATAACAGCCTTTTGGTTTTGTGTAAGTTTAATACACTGGTGTATTTTACTTTGACTATAGATCTTGAAGAAAAAAACTGGATAAATTCATGGAAAATGTAAAGCCAATTACTCTACGTTTTTCTTTTATTGTACTGCTAAAAAGACACATGGTTGGGAAAAAAACTGAAAATGGAAACCATATTCCCTGATGTAATATATGTGATGTATGCTAGGCAGGATTCCAGCTAAGGTGTTACAGTATATTAAAACTAGGGAAATCCAAATTAAATCATGGTTGGTCCATCCTATATGATAAGGAAATTGGAGGAGGGAGTCCTATGGATCATGCCTTGAGATTCTGAAGTAAAAGATGAAATCTAAATATTAATAATAGTGATTATGAAAATAATGCATGCTTTATGATGTATCAGATTGCTTAATTGTCTACAAATGTTAGCCACTGATGTAAAACAAAAGCAGGAAAATATATACAACATCAAAATAGGAAATTTGTTACAGAATGGGGAAAGGTAAGAATTTGACATGCTGGTGATTGTTTTCATTTGTTGCAAAGTATCTTTTCATTTTTATCTTTTAGACCTATTCCTAGAAAATACATGGAGGTAATTTGCATTTTTATATTCCCTAATTTAGTTCCAAAATCTGGGCTCCCACCCTGAACAATGATATATCTGGGAAGTGTGGGTGGAGGGAAGAATTATGGCTGAAATTCTACACTTTAATTACTGCTTGGTATTAACTTAAAAGAAAAGCTTCAAAGAAACTCTTAAATATTTCTGGCTGGCAGTCAAAGTAAACCCTCTTAAGTTTTAAAAGACTTAGTGAAGTCTAGCCCAGTCCTTTTTTTCTCCAATTTTTTAAAACCAACTTTGCTTCTCCTGTACTAGTTACAGGTCTGATCTATCTTATCAAACATCCTTGCCATCTTTTTCTCTTTAACAGGCTCATAGATGGAAGGGAAAATCCAGCCCAGAATCCTCATACTAAAACAGGATGTGAAATCTCTGCAAAGTTTTGTGGTTTAATTGTCTATGATCACACCATCCAAATATGAAACTATCTGCTACCCATTAACAATTTTCCTCTTTGTCTAAAGACATTAATTACATTTTGCAGCTATTCCTGTGGTTGTTCCTTCGTGTTGCTATAAAAGTTCAATTCACAGAATAACCATGAAGAAACAAATATGTCCCAAAGGGTCCCAGTGGTGTATTGAAGAAAATCCTTTGAAACTAGGAATTATTTGATTGCATGGATAAATAAAATCACCCTCATCATATAAGTCTCTTTTAAGTATATGCTTGAGAACATGGTACAGTGTTAAGCAGGCAGATCTAAATCCTAAAGGATGAGTTCATCAATGCTGCCATTCAAAATACTAAGAATATTTCTGCATATTTGAGATAATTCAGAAGCAGCTCCAGCACTTTGTGATCCAATACAAACTTGAGTATTCAGCTGCTTTATTTCTCATTCAGCTGTGGTGTGTTTTAAACCACAGTAATCTTTTCCTTGAAGCACTTTAGCTCTGGCCAGATTGTGGGCAGTTTGCAGTCCACTTCCTCATTCACAGGAAACACTATGTCTCTTGACTCCTGGGTCAAAAAAGCGTTTCAAGAGGAAAAGGTGCTTTGATGGCTCCTCAGCTTTCCCTCATAGGAACTAGTGAGATGTATTTATTGCACATGATCTGCAAATGTACAGAAAATGAAGGACACATTTCTGTGCATGAGTGCATGTCCATGCATATACACATATGCACAGGGCTTTTTTTCTCATAGAACGCCCAGAACGAGTTCCAGCACCTTTTTTGGATGGAACCTTGTAGGGTAGGCAAGGCAGGTTGTATGACATGTGTGAGTTGCGGCACCTTTTCTTTTTAGAAAAAAAGCACTGCATATGCATATATGCTTTTCTTGTGCCTGGAGCAGGATGAAGGAAAAAATCTTTATGGTATCAGGACCTGCGGCAGATTAGGGCAGTGATTTCATTATTTTCTTTGCTCCTTATGAATGTTCCTACTGAGATCAGCAAGAGTGAAAATAATCACAGCTGTCAAGGGACTGAGTGTTAGGCACGAAGATTGTATGTTTGATCATACAGAGAAACACATATATGTCTTTCTTAATATGTCAGTGTCCATTTTATGTGACCAATGCATTATTTACATTGATTACAATGTATTTACATAAATCTGTTCATACATCTGTTACATAAATCTGGTCACCTTTGTACCTGACCCATGCCGCATCTATATTAAAATTCTCTACAGCTGCTTAGGGACCATGTTTTCTATAATTATTCAGAATTATTTCCATGGGAATATTTTGTGTAGCATCATATTCGTGGTATGTTCTTCACTCAGTTTAGGACCAGGTCACAAAATACAGAACGAATGCCACACGTATATTAGTAACACTATTGCCCTACCTTCATCCAATCCCAAGCGGTGTGGATATTCTGATGTTGTTGCTTGTGAATTGCCTCTATTGAAAAATATAAAATGCATTTGAGATCAGGTGAACTAACTACAGTAAGCTGGGAAAGTTAGCACCATGACCACTCTCCTTTCTTTATTACTATTTCTTAAGAACAAAGGACCGGTTGGTATAACAGAAGTCTAGAAAGAATAAGACGAAGCAATAAGAGCTTTTAAAATATCAGAAACAAGAAGTTGGATCTTTGATCTGTATGCAGAGAATGGGATACAAATATTTATATTACATTTTGGAAACTGACAGTGTGATCCTATGTATTTATTCTCAAAAGTTAAGTCCCATGGGGTTATATCCAGCTAACAGATGCAACGCTGAGTTCTCTGATTTTTTTTTTATGAGGTGTATCATCTGTTTTCATAAAGAAAAGAAAAACGAAGAAGTCTCTTAGGGAAAGAAAACTGCAGTCCTTCATCTTAGCTAAGATTGGGGAAGTTCATGTGTTTTCCAATTATGTCATTTTTCTCAGTGTTCTCATAGGCCTTCATTCCTATTATCTTCCACCTCAAACTTAAACTTCATGTTTAAATGCATACATAAATGCAGCTTCTCCCAAAAGATACCTTTTAAAATTAATATTGATTGGCATGATTTCATTTAAAATATACTTTAAAAATTAATTGTTATTTATTAGGTGAGAAATCTTCCTCAAACATTCAGGAAGTAGGAAAGAAGACTCTCAATTCTAACCCACACTTTAGTATTTACTAAATCATTTACATTTAATATCCAGACATGCACAGGTTAGTTCCCTCAGTCTTACCAGAGATTATTGATCAGCTGGAGGCTGGGGGAGCAGCTTCTAGACCAGACTGTACATATCTGGATGGAGTTGAGCCCCAGTGTTTATTAATTTCATAAACACCGTAGTTTTCCTTCTTATTAGAAATACAGATTCCTGTGCACTATCCATACACAGTGAATTCTAAAACAGCAAAAGAAAAGTTCTAGCCTAAAGGTTTGTTGGTGTTTTGATTTCCTTCTTCTGATACCTAGCTTCATAAGTGCCAGAAATATTTCCAGGAGGAATCATCTACTTTATCATTCTTCCACCTGCTTGAAAACAAAAAACAAAAAGGTTTACCTCCTCGTCTGCTGCTTCTTTGAAGCAGGCCTTGGGGGCAAAAAGCATTAGGAAAAACTCAAGCATTATAAGAAAAGTTATAGCATAAATTGTCTAGTTGGTTGAGGATTTTTCTTCAAAATTAAGTCAGGCAGGCAGGGGTCTTCAATGATAGCTTGGAAGAGTGGGAAATAAAGTCTAGTTTACATTTGATATTGAGTGTCAAATTGTACAATCGTAGTAACTATCTGTCCATCTATTCATATTAGCTTTTTTATTAAAAAAAAGAATGAAATACTAGTATAGCAAATCTAAGTGAAATACTGACATTTATCTTGAGGTACTTTGGGAGTACTGAATTGGAATGCCAAAATGAGAGAACTTGGTAACTGGCTCATTTCGTGTTTTGTCCCAGTAGACATAAATAGGCCTAGCTAGGTCTAGGTAGAGTTAGGCCAGTGCATTTTTCTACTGAGCATAGCCAGCAACAGAACCCTAGAAGGTAAATCTACATGGATTGCAGAGAATATTCAAGGCACCCATAGAGAAAAGTAGGCATTCTTCTGTAAAGGAAAGTAAGGTGAATATATCAGTGTTGATCTGGTGAAAAGAATCTGCTCTGTCCTTGGAAGGTGTAATAGTAGCTGGTAAGGCCTCATTTATCAATTTCAGTTGGAAATGTCCAAGCTTATATGAAGCACATTTGGTATCATTTTATCTATCTATCTATCTATCTATCTATCTATCTATCTATCTATCTATCTATCTATCTAATTGGCCACCTAACTCCAATGGATTTGAAAACTAAGGCAAAAAAACCATAACAACAGCTAAAAATATTAAGTCAAATGGACAACTCAGACTAAAATGATCTAATAAATAAAACCAACAAAACAAACTAGGGCCCTTAGGCAAAAAACAGCCAGGCATGTGTGAGGTTTTCAAAGCTTTCTGGAACTTAGGACAGAGCTCGTTGACCTAATCCCAGGAAGGATGCTGTTCCAAAGGATTGGGGCCACAACCAAGAAGGCCTGATTCCTTATTACAGTGTTTAATGGAGGAGACCTGGAATATACACACCCTGTTGGAACATACTGAGCAGCCAGAAACAGTTGGAGACAAGTGATCCCTCAGATAGCCGGGCTCTATGCTATGCAGAGTTTATAGATAATAACCAGCATCAGTCAATGTTGCTTACATAGCAATGGTGACAAACAGGCATACTGAGAGGGGAGCTGCTACTGATTGCACCAATGCATTTTTAACCAGCTGTAGCTTCTGGCTGGTCTTCAAGGGCAGCCCTATGTAGAGCCCATTGTGATAATCCAATTGTGAGGTGTAACATCAGAGTAACTTTCTGAAGGGTTTAGATTGACTAAACTTTTATTCTGAAACCCTGGGGCTGCCACAGACATCAACCCATTAATTCATTATTTAATTGTCACAGCATGAGGGATCAAATGTCAGAGAACTCGAAGGTTTAACATGATAATAGTCACATTTGGAAATTTCAGTTACAAGATTATGATACGTATGAAGCAATGCTGTGTACTGTAACTAATCCTGTCACTAATCTTCTATGCCTCCTTCCCTTCAGAGTGAAATCTGAGAGAATTTTATTTTCAACTTAAATCACTAAAAAGGAGGTGGTCAATGTTGAGCAAAATCCAGTAGGCCCAAGTGATAGAAATCATATACATTTGAGCATTTGAGAAGAGTCCTACCGTCAAACCCTTACATAATGGTGTAGATGAGAATTGATCTGAGACAGAAGTTCCTTTGCAATACATCACCTGATAAGCAATAGGCAGAACTTCTGATAAGTCTGGGCAACCTATAAATATGAATAATAAATAGGTAACAGTTACATGACTATGTTAGGTTCCTGGTGTTCGGTGAGCTTTGTTGTTTTCTTACAGATGTTTCCTGAAAATATTTGCTGCACAATAAAAACAGTTGATATTATAAAGCAAGTATGTGAAATAATTTCCAACAGATGCCCATGATTATGTGACAAAATGGTTATGCTATTATAACTATAATTAAAAGCAATTTATTACACATACAGCCCCTTGAAAACTATTTATTTAATTAGATTTCTTTCCTTATTTCCAAAGCTAACAAAGACAACAAAAGAAACATACCGTATGTACAGAATTACCCATAAATGTGTTAGACATAATAAAATTGATATTTAAGAATTTCCTATCTTTAGGCTTCAGAGGAGTTTTGTTGCTTTCAAGCTAAAAAAATTAATATACCTTATTACACTGAGATGAACAAATTCAATTCTTAAGAGTATCAGAGGAAAAAGCATGCGAAGCACACTAGTATTTTAAAAAAAAAATCATATGAAATATGTAGCAATGCTAGAATCTAGTTTGCCAGGGAGTTAAAGAGATATAATAGATTTTGGGGTTAAACACAGATCATATGAACTAAAACCAATGGCAATTAAATCAATTACTACTAATTTAAGTCCTCATGATTTTAATGGAACTGCTTTCAGCAAAGTATTGTTTAACCCTCTATTTTCTGTACTGATGCATGTATTAACAAAATAGTCTCTTCTGTAATGAAATATTGCTTATATCTCAGGGAATCAGAAGGACAAGGGAAAGCCTATTTTAATATTATTACTAAGGCACCAAAAAGCTGTAAGCAATTTCTTATTAAATATTTAAATCCTAGAAAAAAACAGAAGAGTCAGAGTTGCAAAATATTATCAGCCTCACAGGCAAAGGGGAGGGGGGGGGAAATCCTTGCAACTTATCACACAGCTTTTTGCCCTCATTTTGAAAACCAGATGTAAAAGAAAAATTACAGCTGCTGACCATTATTATTAGAAACTACAAAAAGCCACAATATGTTTGTTTAAGTGAAATACAGTATGTGTAACAGATAATAATAAATCAAGGGAGGTGGTGAGATGGACAATACAAATTTCAACATCTTCAGTGAGCAGGCTCTTTTTCTCAGGTTTGGCCAACTATTTTCTGCCCAAGTAGCAATTGTAACATAGAAAAATAGACCCATTTTGCACTCCTTGCAATTCTATGGTCTCTCACAGAAATATATTTTAAAAAGAGAATGATGGTATTCACTGTTAGGTACATAATGTCCTTCATCATCGTCAGCCATTCAGTCATGTCCAATCCTCGGCCATCCTATGGATCAGCACTCTCCATGTCCCTCTCTCTCACCACCTCCTTCAGATCCGCCATAGTCATCCTGTGTCAACCTTTATAGTGTCTAGGGCAGCCCCTTCTCCTTTTTCTGCTGATCGCTCCCAGCCTGATTGACTTTTTGAGTGAGTCGCTTTTCTCATGACATCACCAAAATTTGTCAGTCTCCGTTTGGCTATTTTGGCTTCCAGTGAAATTTTTGGTGAGGTTCGGTCTAAAACTTCTTTGTTGTTTTTGCAGTTTATGGGATGCGTAATGGTCTCCTCCAACAGCACAGTTCAAAGATGCCCATCCTTCTCCTAAATGTCTTTCTCAGAGTCCAAGTTTCATAGACATAAGTAGCAACTGGAAAAATTATTGCATTAACTAATCTGCATTAGTCCCTAAGCAATGTGAATTCTGTAACAACTGTGAATAGTTTGTGATGATCTTTCTCTTGGTCAGGTTAAAGGAGAAATATTATAGAGAAAAGGGGCAATTCACATTTTAGTGTATAGGCAATTCAGAATTTAAATGGGACAATTCACATTTTAGAGTTCGAGTCATTTCTGTCCCCAAAATTCCAGATTATAGAAATTATTGCTGGTCTCCATTGAAAGGCCTATGTAGCAATTTGGCTTCATGAATTCCATCTCCTGTCCAGGATTGCCTGCCTTCATATGTATACACCATGTGCATAATACCAGCCTATTGGGATTTGTCATTGTTGTAGCACTACACTGCCATGATACAAACTGTGCCAACCTTTGAACTTATATCATGATGGTGCATGACTATATTACTGTTAATTAGATTTACAGTATATCCCATCTTCTTTTTGTACACTGTACAATGGTGCATTGTTGTGTCATTCCCAACTAATCCCAGAGGAGGAACATCATGTATATATAACCTAAAAGAATTAGAAGAGAAGAACTACTAAGAATTGGATGGCTTGTATATAAAAGTTAAAAGAATGCAAAATATATCAAGAAGAAAAAGAAGAAAACCAAGCAGGAAATAATCCATCAAAGGGATCTTCGCTGAGGGCCTGGAAGAACAACTGGGTCTTAAATAACTTGTAAAAAGTCAGAAAGGTGGGAAGGCGTGGAGGCATTTCATTTTTGTGCCTCACAGCGCAGTGCCCCATTTTTGCATCCCGTGGCATGGCAGCATCCCATTTTTGCGCCCCATAGGGCGGTATCCCACTTTTGCACTCCATAGCATGGTGGCCTGTTTTTGCACCCCATAGCCACGGCGTTAGCGTGAGTGGAGGGGATGCATGCACACATGTGCGCACTGGCCAGCCTATCCTGCGGCTCAATGGCCAGCAGGCCATGGCTCATTACCAGGCCGTGGCCCATAGATTGGGGATCCCTGCTCTAGCTGACCTGATCAGATGGGCAGAAACATATGGCAAGAGGCTGGCCTTCAAGTAACCAGCCACTCTGTCATGCAGGGCCTTATAGATGATAACCAGCAACATGAATTGTACTCAGAAGCCAATGGAAAACCAACATAGCTTACAAAGCAACAGAGACACATTTATGTACATGACACACCCATCCCTGATTGCGCTACTGCATTCTCAACCAGACATAGTTTCCAAGTGGTCCTAAGGGCAGCCCCGTGTAGAGCATATTACAATAATCCAATCAAGAGGTGACCAAGGCATACATGACTTTCTGAAGACCTCTGAGTCCATGTAAGAGTGTAAGTGGTACAAAAGGTATACCTCCACAAAGGGCTCTTGCTCAGAAATACTGCTTGTTCTTTGAGTAGGAGCGGTGAGTCCAAGAGATCAGCAACTAGTTTCACACGGTTAAGTACAACAACATTAAAAGCTAGATGAAGGGTCCTTGGAACCAGAGGAGACAAATTAAACCTATCTATCCTGTCAGGACTGAGCCTGAAACTTTCCTTACCATCCAGGGCTGCATAGCTTCCAGTCACTGGGTCAGGATATTGACAGCATCACAGCCTAGAGTATCATCAGTTGAGTATCATCAGTTGAGTATTGATGATACCTGATTCCAAACTGACAGATGATCTTACCCAGTTATTTATATAGATTTAAATAAAAAGGGGAGAGTTGAGTCCTGAGAGCTCTCAAATAAATGATTGTGATGGTGACCTCTTATCCCCTGTCAACAGCAAGTGAAACCAACCACAGAATGACAAGAACCACTGCAAAACAGTACCTTCTCCCAATCTCCAAAGTTGGCCCAATAGGATCCATAGTTGACTGCATCAAAAGCTACTGAGCTATCAAGGACCATCAGGTCATCCCATGTTTGCCACAGGTCATTGATAAGCATGATCAGTGTTATCTCCATACTGATCTCTGGCTTGAAACCCAACTGAAATGGGTCTAGAATATCTGCTTCCTGGAGCAGTAATTTTCTGGAGCAGTAATTTTCAATGAAATGAAATCTGTAACTATAGACTACAGTTTATATTGTTGTATAAACATAGTAAACTATAAACAAATATAGAATTCTTCTGTTCAGGATACCAAGATTCTATACCAGATACACTATTCCAACATTTCCTATGGACTTCTGTTTTTCACCCCAGTCATATTCCAAACCTATACTCTTTGATCTCCAACTCCATGTTTATTTTTCAGGGAAATCTTTTCCATGAAACTTTGCTGGTATCTGCTATCTAATGAAGAGGGATACATCATTGTGGTTACTAATCTGCACTCAGAGGATGAGTTTGCTATTGGAAAAATTTCTAAAACAGATGGATGAAATAGATTTAATTTAGTAAGAATGGTTACCTGCATTACAATAAGGCGCTATAGCATATATTTTATAGTGCTTCATTAAACCTTACCCGAGGTGTGTTCAAACCACTCGGGGTGAGTATTAATGGACCAATAAAAAAAACCCTGGGGCATCTTAGGGCTAAAATGCTATGGCTATGTAAGTTTAAATTAATTTTTAAAATAGATGTTAAAAACAATTTCCCCTCATATTTAATACATTTACCACTACTGAAAATTCAGAATAAAATATGAAGCGAAATAAGAAAAAAAAACATGCAGAGTCTGTAGTATCTTTTAATATATGACTTCTCCTTCTGATTGTAAGTACAAACCTATACACTACTCTTCCTACATTGCCAAGATTTGATGCACAATTTCTGCGTCTCTTTTAAGGATTCTATTCGCATAGGCTTATGTTGGTTGCAAGTGGTTGTGGATATGGTTGGCACATGCCTGACACTGTAGCTGGATAGCAGAATGGGCTAATTGTTATCTTCCGGTAATCCATGAGTACCGAACAAATAAATAGGGCCAGAATATACTCTGATTGCTCAACCCCTAAATCACGAAACACAACATAAAGTCAACAAGGGGAAGGGGGGGAGATAATTTTTCTATACTGTAGTGAGAATTAAATTTCCAGGGGTGCAACACATCACCAACATATCCTTTGCCCATGCCTCCTGTATCAATGATTATTACTTAATAAATGGGAAACTATTGTGTTGTAAAGGAAAGTATCAGCCCCAAGCATAACATGTATTTCCAACAGTATTTCTGCTCAAAGATTCATTTAAAAAAATGATATTTAAGCTTATGTCTTTGCATGCAATATCACAACCAAAATACAAAAGGGCAAAGTTTAAAGTGTGGTACTGCATCACATGTTTTTTTCATTTGCTTCCCACCCCCTATGGATGCCCATGCCTTGGGCTTAATATAGATTCCAGATGCATTCTTCAACCTATTGCTTTGTTTTCTTTCTTTCTTGCATATGATGACATTACTTATGTAGCCATTTTATGAAAACACCCCTGAGATGTGCTCAAATTTTCAAATTACTGTTATCATTATGTTATCATTGTTATTTAGATTTAGAGGCTGCCCAACTCCACAATGACTCTGGCAGGCTTACTCTTAAAAAAGAAAAGAAAAGAAAAAGAAAAACCTGTGGATCTGTTAGGAACAGGAACCAAGAATGATACTATGGGCCACTCAAAATAGTTTCTTTATTGCTCTTTATTCGCCTCTAGACAGCAATCTTGCCAGACTAAAGCACACTCTGTATAACTATCAGATAAATCCTGTGTAGGTTTTAGAGAGGATCCCTACACCAATGATTCAAGCCTGATTTGTCTGCCCTACTACATGCCATATACTATAGCAAACTGCCAACTAAGGCTTTATCAGCACCCTATACCAAGGCCTGTGAGATCATCCAAGTGTTTAAAAACTTCCAGAACATCTTCAGGATGAGAGCTACATGGATCTCTTCCAGAGGTCAGGTATCCCAACAAACAAAGCCCAGTAGCTTAGAAAGTTTGAGCATAGGCTCTGGTGTCTACAGAATATTGAGAACATAGTCAGCTTTCTCAAAATAGCTATTATTGGGGTTTGCCTACTCATAAAATGGATGCTGGTCTTTCAAAATTCTGTGCCCCACCATAAGCTGATACTTGAATCTTTTTCTGGACAGACCCCTTCCACAAAAAAGAAATAGAAAGAAACCTGGATCGCAGCCACCAACAGCCCTACTTTAAATGCTTTTTCAAATTTCTCACATAAAGTCCATCCTGTTTTCAGAGGTACAAGTAGAGCAGAATGAAATATGCCTGTAGTTCTGCTTCCTTCCTTCCCACCTTATTGTATCCTATAAAAACATCCCACTGAGGGCAGTATTTCTAGGATAAGCATTTGGATTTATTCCATCCTATAAAAGCACAATTCATTAAACACTCTGATAAAAGTGGTCTGTTTTAAACTAAGACAACTTTATCACAGTCATTTTAATTATTTAGCAACACTTTCTTAAAGAAGTGCTTAACACTTTTCTCTGACAAATGTTCTTTTCAGTTGATTCAACAAGTATTTGAAGAAGGGGAAAGAGGATACTCCATAAAATGTCTCTAGCAAATGATCAGCTGGTTTGGCTGTTTACTAGATTTAACCTTTTTAAAGCTTGTATCAATATTCATTAATTGGATGTTGGGGAAATCAAATAACAGCAAATTAGCGCTCATTCTGTTCTTATGGCCATTTTATTAATATTGCTGACTTTATGATTGAGAAGCTCAACCCCATTGTCTTTTAAAATATTATTTCAAGATCTTCACTCTAATTTGGAAGACTAAGCAAACAGTAGATAGTGATGGGGGGAAGAATTTCATTATGTTGACATTTTGATAAATTTCACGAATTTGCCACTTGTTTACATTTTGATAGGCTCAAATTCATACTTTCCAAATCAATATCTGAGTCCAATTCACACATCCCAAATGAATTCCTGTTTCAAATACAGTTCTGTTGTAATAGTTCTAAGAATGTGACAATATATTCTCTGACCAAAAAAAAAAAACCTGTACAAAAATATGTACATGGGAAAAACTTACCAAAAAAAAAAAAAGAACACACACGACCTATATGTATCCCTGGTCTATTTTCATTTCTATCTTCTGTCATGCCAGATCAGTTTTTTTCACTAAACAACTTCTCAGAATGATTATGTTTACCATCTAAACAATACTGTTCTCTACTCCGAATGATGTATAAACAGAGCTAACTAGAAGTGAAGCCCATGTATGTAAGTTGTTTATTCATATCTTTTCTGTGCCATTGAGGAGTGATATTCATCCTTTGAGAAAGAACAAATTTATTGTAAAGACAGTCCTGACCACTTATGTGGCATAAATATACATCTTATTAAATGTACAGAACACATGGGGAGGTGTACATGTGTTTATACAGTAAGTTTTTTTTATACAAGAACTGAAGAGAAGAGAATGCCTTCTGGCCTAACAGGGAAAATGTAATTTCTATAGTGCATGGTTGTATCCTAATACCTTCAATCAAAGCAATTGTGCAAAAGCTTCGCAAAAGAAACTGGGACAATGGCCATAGCATTGCATAGACATTTTTCCCCAGCATTTTCCCACAAGAGCAGGTCTACTTTTTTCAGATCCATTGAGTGTTGGGACAAGAATTGACAGATTGAGCCTGACATCATGGACTGAGAGAGAATGACTGGCCAAAAGTCACCCATCCAGTTTTCATGCCTAAAGCAGGTCTAGAACTCACAGTCTCCTGGTTTCTAGCCTGGTGCCTTAACCACTAGTCCAAGCTGGCTCTCACTGTTGCAAGGAGAATATGGAGCCTAAATAAATGAATGCTTTATGGTCCAGCACACAGAGAAGGTAGACAATTGTGCCTTTAGAAATAAAGTTTCCAATGATTTTCTGTGTTTATCAGTAGCCAAAATAATGGGAGGGGGGACAAAATCAAAACAGCCATTAGTTTTTATTGATGATAACTAGACATGCTTCTGTTTGTAATCCTTAGCCTCCCCTTGTATAATGCTAATGTTTATTATTATTATTCTTTTTGGCTTTAGGCTGCTGAAAGCCTCATATATCTTAGCCCTTATATCATCATTTTAAAAAGATTAATCTTTAGACAATGGTCTCTGAATACCATTAATCTTGCTCTTGGACTTGTTTGTTGTCCTAGCATAGTAATCATGAGATTATCAAGAAAAAAAAAGTCTGCTCGATAGAATAGGAGATGAGGATTAAGGGGTGCCCCAGTGATGAATTACTTAGATACTTGATGCTTTAGGATGCCCTGGCAAAGTATGTGGAAAATGATATGACTAAATAACAGCAATTCAATGAAAGTTAGTAATTAGGGTAGAAGGAAACACAAAAGCAGCACTTAGTAGGATTGTTCCGCAGTATTGAGAAGATTCAGTTGTGGCACATACACAGCAAACTCATAATATGTGAAGAATAAGTATGCATGCTTTATATGTCTGCATTCGAGGGGGGTTGTCCTGCATGCAAAAAGATTCTTATACAGGGTTTTGTAACTTCATTGCTTGATGTCATAGTGTGTTCATTTGCTGCTAAATGATCATTGGTGCCCCAAACTTCAGGTCATCAAGATCTCATCATCTTTCTAATATACTAAGCTAGCAGATAGTGGACTCACAGCTTCTGAGGAACTTTCCCTCTCCTCCTTGCTGTCTTTGCCCCAGAAGTTGTGACACAACTGAAGATCATAATTTCAATTTCTCTGGCTCTTTCCTATTTCCCTAGGTTCAGCTGATAGAAAAAGAAGAAATTGGGACAACTGAAAGTACCCCATACTTTTTAGCTAATTAGATAATACAAGTAGTCCTTGACCTACGACCACAATTGAGCCCAACATTTATGTTGTTAAATGAGACATTTGTTAAGTGACTTTTGCTCCATTTTATGACCCTTCTTGCCACAGTTAGTAAGTGAATCACAGCAGTTGATAAGTTAGTAACCTAGTTGTTAAGTGAATCTGCCTTCCCCATTGACTTTGCTTGCCAGAAAGTTGCAAAAGATGATCACATGACCCTGGGACGCTGGTCATCAATATGAACCAGTTGCCAAGCAGCTGAATTTTGATCACATGATCATGGGGATGCTGCAAATGTCATAACTGTGAAAAATGACCTTAAGTCACATTTTTCAGTGCCATTGTAACTTTGAATGGTCATTGAATTGTTGTAAGTTGAGGTCTACCAGTATCTTCTTTTCTGCATAGCACATGAAAGCAAACCAGCAAGAAACAACTGATGTTTATTGTTTTCTTTCACCTGTGGCCTAAGAATTCCTAGAAATTTTTATTATGATTATTCTGGAATAGTTTTTTTTCCAAAACGTATGTGCTCTAGATGTCTTGGACATCAGCTGCTAGAATTCCCAGCCATTATAACCATACTGGGGAAGGGTGTTCTACATCAGATATTTTGCTTTGGGTTCAAATTTCAAAGCACAATTTCTGAAGAAAAATATTTCCAGAAAAAAATTCTCAAGTTTTTATTGAAGTAAATAATGTCCATATTATATTCTGTGGTCAGGTGCCCATTGTCCATGGGCATTTTTATGCATCCCGGCTAACAAACATTCATGTTTCATTAACAGTTCAGATGTAGGAATCTATATGAACTGAAACACAATGCTTTATTTCACAGAGAGAGAGAGACAGAGACAGAGACAGAGACAGAGAGAGAATTGCCTTCATATAAAACATGATGAAATGAAGAGGGCTAACTTCCCTAGTTAAAATGCTATTTTATACCACTGTTGAGAAGAATCTGCATTGCATATTTTACCACACATTCATCAGACTTAGTGACTCTTGGAGCAGATCTTATAATCAACAGATGGTAGCCATTTTAGATTTTGCTCTACGATCAGTTGTCAACATGCAATTGCTTGTGGAGTTTGCAGCAGGATTCCACACAGATTCCAGATCACTCCAGTTCTATCTCATTGCTGTTAGCTGTGGCTTCAAGAAGTGGCCAAGTCCTCATACAGAGCCACTATGTAAGCGTGACTCAAAATATGATCACAGCAGCCATGTGGAACCACTAAAACCAGCCATTGTGAGGTAAATGTAATGCGCACACTTTGGAAACTTGGTGTCTTCCAGATATTTTTTTATTTCCATTTACATCATCAAACTCTTCCAAAATAGCCGAAAAGAAAGAACTAATTTCATACATAAGCAGGCTACTTTTAAGAACCAATTTAAAGTTTTCTTAGGTCAGATCTTTGGATTGTTGCCCTTTCCTTGGAAGCCGGCTATCTTGGGAGCATGAAAGAGAAATATTAGCATAAGTGGAAAAAGGGGGATTAAATAACTTAGTTTGGATCTAAATTCATTCATTAATGGCTTTGGCCTTCTCATTACAGGAGTGGACTATAAACAATGCTGTCCTTGCCACTTAATCCTATTTTAGGTGAACAGGGCAATACTATACTAAAAGATATTTAATTTGTATATCAACAGGGCTTAATTTGAACTAAACTTAGTTCATAAACTACATGTTCAAGTCAGAAATCTAGTTGGAGATCCAAAGCTGAGCCCAGAAATACAAAAAGTAATAGTAAATTGAAGCATATATAGGGCACATTTTTAACTACAGTTCTCTAACTGCAAATCCATTTTCTCTTCCATGAATAAATGGATGGCCTGTTCATACTGAGCTCAGCCTGCTTTCTCCCCTATTGACAGGTAGCTGCTGCTGTTGTGCTTATAAAAATCTATTACAGGATTGAGAACAACACAACATTGATATTTTAAATAGCTAGGCTATCAGCTATCAGCTGTAGTCATCAGCTAAAAAGAAATTAGATCTTATGACTCCTTCTCACAAAAATTTGATTTCCCGTGCCAATGCACAAATCCTCACTGATGTTTTGGTTTTTAATTATCATTTTAGTCACAGTTAAAACAGTTTGAAATGATGTAAGCAATGACTTTTGAAAAGAAATAATAGTGACATTAAATTTTATTTAAATTTCTACAGCACTGATTTGTATATAGGCTCCCACTCCAAGTTCCCACGAAGCTGTAAAACGTTTAAAATACTGTCTGTGCAAATGCAAAATTTATGAATTCACACATCTCTGGTTGATTTATGTGAAATAATAATGCACTATTTAATGCTTAAACATGGCTAGGAGCAATGCTAGGCTATCAAGATGTACAATGGAATAATAGATTTATAAGACGGATAACCTTCCTGCCTAGAGAAGCTTGTTTAAAGGTGTTGTACAGATATATTAAACTATATGTAATTTTATACCAACTTAATGCTGTAGGCCTATACTGGAAGCAGTAAAAGATTACTGCCACAGCATTTGCAATAATAAAATGAGCCACACATTCAACATAATAGCGTCTGAGTAACAGAAAGGAAAAGGAAAAATAGGGAAAAGAAGTTATTTATGACTGCAAACTTTTTGCTGGTCAAGACTTCCAACAAGATCACATAAAACTCTTTGTTACCAATCTGACTGAATTCAACTAATTTTGTCTCTCAGTTATTCCTTGCAAGGCCAAATGCTGTTTTATTTTCTCCTTCTCATCATCATCCAGGCTTTCAAACAAAATAAATGGAATCAATGTTCTCTAGCATCAAAAAGCTATCAGAATCCTACCTCAACCAGGCAAGAGTCAAAAGTCAGCATGAATAACTGATTGGTTGATGCTGTTCCACTCATGATGAAACCAAGGCCAGCTAAAAAAATTCAGTGTTGGGTAGGCTGTAGTTGCATATGTTCTCCCAGGTCAGTGTCCAGTCAATGCAGAAGAGCGTGTTCATCGTGGAATAGCACATATTGTACATTAGCTTTTGTTTGGGGGCACTATTAGATACTTCATACATTTCTCTCTCTTTTTATAACTCATAAAATATACTCTTGATGGGTTAATTCTATATATCTTTGCTTGGAAGAAAGTGTCAATAAATCTTAAATGAGTTACATCACAGGGAATTGAGATTATAGCCTTCCTTCCTTTGCATCCTTCTTGGTGTTGTATTATAATCACTACAATAACTACATTAACATCAGGGTGGTTTTTTTTATTTAGTCATTTACACTCCCCTCTCTGATAATTTTATGGGAAATTCAGGTGATGTCTTTTCTACTTGTTATCATCCTATTTTCCACAACTGCAAAAGTGTTACAAAAAAGGTAAATGCCTTTTTTTCCCTGAACATGGGAATCTTAAATGTGGACAGTCCTTCAACTGTCTAGTTATATACAGAAGGAAGGCAATCCAGACTATTGCCAGTGTGGACAAAGGGTGATAAATCTGGGTTGAGAACAAAAGTAAAAGTGTTGGAGTATTTTTTTTAAGGCACCTTAGATCAGAGGTCCCCAACCTTTGGGGCACCAGGGACCAGTTCCATGGAGAGAGGTTTTTCCACAGACCGGAGGGGGCGTGGTTTTGTGTACTGCCTGCATCCCACAGATGGGGCTTTGCTTTTTTGTGCAGACCGGTTGCTGGCATGCCGCAGCCCGGTACCAGTCCACAGACCAGGGGTTGGGGACCCCTGCCTTAGATGAAAGGTATGTTGGATATCAATATAAAATGAAGTGGAGGATTATGTCTGAAGCATGTTATTTATTTAATTTGCCAATCACCTTTTACACCTGAAGAATTTATTTTTGGTAGAGACAAGGAAGAAATCAGCATTGCATGAAAAGGTGCATCCTACATAATATCAACATGTGGAGGGTTTTTTCAAGCCTTGTACAATTCCTGTTGAAGCTGCACCATCAGATGCACAATGTAATCCTGAGCAACTTCAATGAATGATAATAAAGAAGTACAACATTTAGACATGCATACTGACACATTATTTGTTACCTTCTCTCTCAAACTTAGGTTGTGATTGCTGGCAGAATGGGAACCAAGGTGTCACTAAAATTAAGAATATGTATGTTCATGAGGAACCCCAAAGTTTGCAAAAGTAATATATTAAAGCTCACGCCCATATGTACACAAGGAGTGCAATGAGGATTTCTATTATTGTACATATCATAAACCTGCAGGGCATTATGCCAAAATTACTTCATGTGCCACATTCATTTCACACTGTATTCTCTGATAGATTGCTCACATTTAACATGCACTTGAGAAAATGTTCATCGCTTAGTATGGAGAGATTTGTAAAAAGCAATATCGCATCTCACTTGTACTGTGGAAAAAGAGTGTTTCTGGGTTGGGGTTGGGGTTGGGGTTTTGTTTTTGTTTTTGCATATTCCTCCTTCATGCTTCAGCCCACATACCCTGGTTTTACAAGATTTTGGAAACTACAAAAGCAAAGGAGACGAGCAAAGGAACTTTAGTCCTTTCTCATGTAGGAAATCACTAATAGAAAATATACTTTTCTTCACTGACACCAGACCTTCAGAATGGAAAGTCAACTGGGACTTTCTTTCTATTATTTTTGGCCTTCACTTAAGAGGATGTTGTTTGCTTGGCCTGTTATAATTGTATATGTGTTTTTTTTCTTTTTTGTAAGTCTAGATAAGATAACTAAATCAGCAGCAGACCTTGGTAGAGTAGTAGTGAAATTAGTTTCTCTATCACTATTTATCTGGAGGCAATTCTGGATCTAGCTTTAACTCCAAGATTGCAATGTCCAGAAATATCTATATTTAATTCTGGCTGTCTATGAAGATTCTCAGTCATCCAGGTCATGGCTGTCTCAAAAGTGCTTTTTCAAAAGGCAACTGGACTTTGTTTTTTTTTCTTGAAGATGTTTTGCTTCCCATCCAAGAAGCATCCTCAGTTCTGACTGAATGCTGGAAAATAGAAGGATTTATATTCCTTGCAGTCATCTAGTTGTTAGCATTTTGAAGGTGGGTCATTAGCTCTCTGAGAGTCATTGAGGCCCCTTTGCCTACAGTGGGCATGCCAACCCACAGAAGTCAACAGGATATATTTCAGCAACAATTGGTTGAAGGCTTGTGTATTTAGAGTTCCATTCTATTTGCCTCTCAGGCCCAGCAAAAACTTCCTATCAGTGATCAACACATTGCTTTCTCATGGGATAAACATGATCCTAAGCAAAGCCACTATCTTTAGTTGAAAGTATCCTATAGTCCTTCTATTTTACTGAGGTTATGTTTTTGAGTTAATGTAAGGTATTGTGGGAGGAGGTGAAAAGAAAAAAGTCAATTTAGAATTACAAATGGAGCAGAATTATCTCTTTCATCAGTTTTCATCCATTTGTGCACTCGTTCCTGCAATGTCCCGTCTCCCCTAGTGCTTGAGTGAACATAATTGGCATCACAACACTATTTTTTACTTTGGGTCACTGCAGTAAAAAGTCATGGTGGACAAGCCAACACTGGTATCTTGTGAAGCACGTCTCTGCCTCTCCCACATCCCAGTTTATTCTGTTCAATTCGGATGGAATCCTAATGTTCAGATATTATAAATATCTCTGGCTCATTCACCTTTATAAGATTTCCACATTCTTCTCCAGCTTTTACTTATGTATGATATGTTACTTCACACCAGCAAGACACAGCTTATAACAGTTTGTTTATTTAGTGACTATTCATTTACATAGTTACACCTATAAGGAAAAAAATCAAACTGGAATCTCTTCCATACTTGTTCCTCCTTGAGAAGGATTACCTTAGCAGAAAATCAGAAGTCAATCAATTCAGTCAGAATCGAGCTGGAAGGGACTTTGGAGGTCTTCTATTCTAACCCCCTACTCAAGCAGGAGACTCCATACCATTTCAGACAGGTGGCTGTCCAGACCTTTTTAAAAAAACCTCCAGTGATGAAACACCCACAATCCCTGAAGGCAAGCTGTTCCACTGGTTAATTGTCCTGTTAGAAAATTTCTCCTTAATTCCAGGTTGCTTCTCTCCTTGATTAGTTCGTATCCATTGTTTCTTGTCTTGCCTTCTGGTGCTTTGGAAAATAAGTTGACCTCTTCCTCTTTGTGGCAACTCTCAAATACTGGAATACTGCTATCATGTCACCCTTAGTCCTTCTTTTTTTCTAGACTGGCCATACCCAATTGAAACCGTTCTTTGCATATTTTTGTCTCCAGGCCCTTAATCATCTTAGTTGCTCTTCTTTGCACTTTTTCCAAAGTCTCAACACCTTTGCGAACATCTTTGCAAAGTCTGCGAAGTACCTTATCCCTAGGTGAGGTATGAATGCACAAAGAGCTAATGGTGGGCCCCTCTCCCCTCACTGAATTGAAAGCTAATTGAAAGATATTGGGATTTTAGGTATGTTCTTGGAGAGAAAGTTGAATGAAGAACTAATGAAGAGCTGACCTAGCAACCCTTTCTCCTTCATTTTCTCTTAGTTTTTGGTAGAACAATACGGTAGACTCTGGCAATTTCCAATTAAGTCAGATTTGGACATTATTACGGTTTAGTTCCCTGGTTGGAAGGGTAATGTTAAAACCAACTTTTTTTCTGTTCTCAGGAACATTATTTTGGGATACTAGTCTGCCACAACTTCATCCATCAGAATAATCAGTTTGGCTATCAGTCACTGAATTTGTTTTCTCATTTCTCAGGTACATTTAGTCATTCCATGCCAATCTTTGATACAATAATGTAAGTGTGGAATGGAATGCCTTTCTGTTCATTCTGGCATAACTTCTTTCATTAGTGTTGTCTGCAAATGAATGGATCATTCTAGCCTGAGTTGGCATGGGTCATTAAGCTGACCATTAGTCATTTAGTAGATAATCATTGAATATATTCACAAAGGTTACATTTTGCTCAGACACAGATGCTCTTATGTTTGGTCACAGATCTTCATTTTTTTTTAAAAAAAAAAAGATAGTTGGGGTCCCACAGTATTCCCAGCATCCCCCAAAGTATTTAAAAGACTGCCTCTTCTTATACCATCCCACCTCTGGAGGAGATAATCTAGTAGTGCCACTGAGGCGTCTGGCTCACAATGTGTTAGCTAGAAGTGGGGTCTTTTAAGTGCCAGCACTCCAGTTACAGGGCTTTCTCCTTGTGCACATACAGGTAGTGTCTTGCTTTGAATATCAGTAGGAAAAAAATGCTCCTTCCCTCAAGATCAGACTGCCTTTTAAATAAATTATATTTTAAATTTGCATTTGCATTTTTAATATATTTATATCATGGGAATTTGATTTTTATTGAAGGGTTTTTGTATTGTTTTGTAGGTTGGCTAGATTGTTCCAGGTTCCCAAAACATAAGCAGGAACTAAATAAGAACATAGACTTATATGTTAAAATATCAAAAGTGTTCTACAAAAGCCAGGACTTACAAGGCACCATTTTGATTTAACTTGAATTAGATATTCCACATGGCTTCTCACCTACCAGTCCAGAAACTGATCATTAATATCCTGAAAAAAGTTTGGCAAAAGTGAATATGAGTTGAATGTTCATTGGGATTTTCTGGCTAAGCAGTTGTTTTGAACCAGGAACCCAACACGTTCCTATCCCTTTTCACACGGCATTTAATTTGGCAGATTGAAGCTGTCTCCTCTATCAGTTTCTCTATTTGTTTTCATTCCATAGTCTAAGGGACATCCATGCTAGTTTTTAGTAAACTCCTGATCAGTTCTAACCAGAATCCAATTCTGCTAAACCTTTTAGATGATCCACCAAGGTCAACTAGATAGTTTGCTTTATTTTACTCTTTACAATAATGTCTGCTCAGAAATAAATCAGTAAGTCAAGTATCCTATTCAGTTGCTGCATCTTTTCTAATATTTCTGTTGTGATTACTCACGTCAGCATGCTAGCATCATCAAGAATAAAACAAATACAGCCTTCTCTTCATAATGGATTTTGCTTTAGCACCTTTTTAAAAGGGTGATCAGACACATTAGGATAATCTCAGGCCCGTGAGGAACTCAAGAAATAGCATTATCTTCCC
>NW_015386408.1:1782054-1814150 GCF_001527695.2 Protobothrops mucrosquamatus
CACACACACACACACACACACACACACACACACACACACACATCTCAAACCCAAACTCTGACTCTGACAGCAGCTGGTCAGATATTCTGAGGGATTCCATAAGCAGACCAAGATAGTGAACGATTTATTCTATTGTTTATCCACAGCACCACATGAGTACAAATATTCTTCCTTTGACCATAGAGGTTCCATAACTAATATGATTGATAAAAAATATGTTCTATAAACATGCTTTATAAGTCAATATGTAGGTAGTTATTACATTCTCTTGTTCCATGAATATTGCCCAATTTATTATTTCAGCTATGTATTAGTTTGCAGAAGTTATGGAATACGTAACACGTAAGAGAAATAATTATGTTATTCAGATAACTCCAAGCAAAAAAGACTTCCCAGTGATATTTTGCTGCCTGAGGCAAACAATGAAATGGCATTTGCCATGTATCTTACCTATAGAAGCTAACTATCCTGCAAGTACATTTTAATTTCAACTCTGGGGATTGGACAGTATCTCTCATTACATCTCATTGCAGTCTAGTCTAGAGCTGCAGCAGGAAAAAACACATGGCCTTCATTGTCCTATTTCCACATAGTCAAGGATCTCAAAATAATATTTTAGGACAATCTTTTCTTCTTCTCCAGTTGCAATTTACTTGGAGATTATTGTCTCACTAACAGTAAATACTGCTTGCAAAATCAGAATATATATTTGCAAGCAGTTTGTCTTCCATAAGTAATAGAAAAAATTCCCAATTCTCTTATCCATTCAGCAGCCTTCCCCAAATGAGAGGGAGGTAAACTCCAGAGGATAATTCTTCCCATTTTCTTCTGGAAATATTGCAATCCCTGAGTTTATGAACCTTTGCATTCCATAAAGAACATCAGAAGTTCATTGACTTGTTGTATTTAAGGAAGCAAACTATAAATCATAATGTTTCTGCTTTGAATAAAGGCTGATTCCAAGTTTGAAGGTCCCTTGACTCTGGCAGCAGGGAAGACAAATGTCCCTAACAGGACTAGTTGCTGACTCACCATTTTAATTTCCCACAATGTCCCCAACATAGCATTAAAAATGCAGCAGACTGCCTAATGCTGATCAAAGCATGGAGCTCCAGAGGGAAAACTTGTTCTAAAGAACAGCTCAGTGGAGGTCTCAGGGTGGGTCCTACTGGGCCTCAGGAACTTCCCTATGGATGAATGTTACATTTGCTAACAATACTCCTTCATGAATACAAAAGCTGGCCTAGATAAGTCATTGCTTCTCAGCCATTCCCAATATATTCATGTGAATATATTAATAATGAGTTATTAGCAGGATATTTGTAAGGATTGTAAACTCAACACACACACACACACACACACACACACACACAGCCAATTCAATGTAATGGTTTAGATCAGTGATGGCGAACCTTTTAGAGACTGAGTGCCCAAACTGCAACCCAAAACCCACTTATGCATCGTCGAGTGCCGGGTGGGTGTGGCCCATTGGCTGGGTGTGGCCAATTGGGTGGGCGTGGCTGCAGAGGTAATAGCAGTCTGGGTGGGACTAAAAAGTTCAATCAATCAATTCCAACTTTGCAAGAACTTTTTTTTCCCGTGAGAAGTTGAAATTGACTGATTGAACCTTTTTTTTTTTTGGCAGACGGCGGCGGAGGCCCAGCTGAAGGCCTGGGACTGGGGCAACGATGCGTGTGCCCACAGAGAGGGCTCTGAGTGCTACCTCTGGCACCTGTGCCATAGGTTCGCCACCACTGGCTTAGATGCTAGAATGGGGAAAGGAAGATGCAGATGTCGTGTCAAGATGCCGACTAACAAACCCAACCGAGCAAACACCTTTGAGTCTCTTCAGGCTCTTAATGCAAAACTTTATTTGAGTACAGCATATCAACACATATTAAAGTAAAACCAACTTTGGCAGACACCTTCCCAAGCCCCCATAGTAAAAGCATTGACTTTTTCCTCCTCCTTCCAGGTCAAGTCACGTTGCCCAATCAAGTTAGAAACTATTGTTATGAGAAAGCATCTCTAGGTCTAGCCAGGACCTTGCCATTGTCCTTGATTCCCACGTTCTGCTTCTTTTAATCTTTGAAGTCCACATTCCAAACTTCTTCCTTTCCCCTCCCCCCTCCGAGCTTGTTGGCAAGTTGAGAAGCAATATCTGTTTCACCAGCAAGACGGGGTTTCGAAATTTGACATGTTGCTCATCATAGCAGCTTAGCCTAGCACAGGGGTCTGCAACCTTGACAACTTTAAGACTTGTGGACTTCAGCTCCCAGAATTCCTCAGCCAGCATACCAGAAACTGGTTTTCAACAAAAACACACCACAGTGAACAATTGGTTTGTTTAACAAACCGCAGATTCACCATGGTGATTTGTTTCATGACTGCTGCAAAAAAAAAAGGCTATAAACTCAAATCGGTCACACTACTCTCTCGATTTACGACGTAATGGGCATGCCCCATTATGGTCATAAGTCAAGGACTACCAGTACCATTACAGATTGTGGGCAATCAAAGGAACTGGAATCTGAATAGTACAACAAAACTTTTTTTAAAAAAAATTAGTCCACGCAGCTCTTTGGAATGAATACGAAGTAAGGTACATCCAATCACATGGTACCTAAAGATACTACAGATCCTTGTGGGAATTGTACCTTTAAACCCAGTGTTATATCTAATTACACTACAATTCCAGTCCCATTTTTTTAGTTCCTATGTATTCAGCTGTGTGCATGCAGGTGTTGGCAGCTATCAAACTGTAGAGATACAGTGAAGATGCTTCCCTCTTCTGGACAAAGCTAAGAAAGACTTAAGGCAAAAGAGAAATTAAAAACCAAGCATAAATCCAGCAAGTTTATGTTTCAGTATGGAAATAATCACATATTTGTTTAAGTTAATGGGAACTAAGTCCAACGAACAGGTTTTTTTAAAAAGTCATCCAATTTTTGCCCATCCTTTACCACCTTTCAGGGTGTTAAAGAGGGTAGGAGACTGAGGAAAAAGTAGAAAGGAATTTCCTTTAAAGAGGATACAGATATTTATTTATTTATTTTGCTCTGTCCTGTTCTGCAAATAATTTCAATATGAATCAAGGGGGGGGGAAATCCCTCTTACAGAATTAATGGGTTCCTTTTTTTATCAAGCCAACAGATCACACAAACAGCATTTATCATAAATAAATCTAGGTTTATACTGAATAATCTATTTTCATCACAAGATGGGACCTCAACTCTAAGCAAGGTCACATGACTCAATGCAGTTGTAAGTTAAATATTACTGCTACAGTATCAAACAATAAACCATTTTGGCAGGGGTCTATTCTCCAAGCTTGCTATTTAGTTCCCGGATGTTTCATTACCAAACTAGGTAACAAAATCCTGCTGAAGATGTTGAACCCCGCTGAAGATGTTACCTAGTTTGGTAGCAAAATGTCCAGGAGCTAAACAGCAAGTTCAGAGAACAGACCCTTGCCAAAACCTACAACCTGAGCTACAAATATTCTCAACAATTTCTATTGAACCATTTATTTACTTATTATTTATATTGCTTTTTAATTAATAACAAGAAAAAAGCAAAACACAAAAAGTGATAGTGATACATTGTCAAAGAGAATAAAAGTGCTATAAAAAGTGAAAAAAATATGATATACCAAAAATACGATGTCATTATAACTATGAAGTTACAATTCTATATATACTTGCATAATGCAAATATTATTCAACATAAGCAAACATCATACTTAAAAGTATGTTATCAGGTCAGATTTAGGCTTTAGTTAGCTTTAATGGTGATTTATCACCATTGTTTGCTTCATAAAAGAATCATATTTTAGAAAATTGTTAAAAAAATGAGCAGTATTAAAACATCTGTAAAAACATCAAAGATGGAAATAGGCATGTGAAAACAAGAAAAGTCTTCCAAAGGATCTTTGTACTTCAAAGGTTTTCCAGCCACAAACTGATGTGCTAAAAATGGCAATGAAAAAGCTAGTGGTTGATTTAAAGAAAATCAAACAGATGGAAGCAGTATTCTGAAATTGTGTACAGTAAAGATGTCAACTTTCAAGATTCCTTAGAAAATATTATCTATTTACAAAAATCTCTAGTACCAGAAGATTGAAGTTAGATCAGCATTTTGGTCACTGCTAATTTGGAAGGCTACGGAAATTGATGGAATTTCTACCAAAATTATAGCAAAAAGCACAAGAATTTGTAAAGGTTCTAACCAAACTATGTCAGGAAATCTGGAGATTGGCATAGTGGCCAGTAGATTGGAAGAGGTTTGTCTATACACCAATGCCAAATAAAGGAGACTTTCAAGAGTGTACAAACTATAATAAAATATCCTTAATTACACATGCTAGCAAAATAATGCTTAGGATTACTCAATGGAAATATATGCTAGATGTTCAAGCTGGCTTTAGAAAAGGTTGAGTTACTCAAGATATTACTGCTGATGCATGCTGGATAATTGAAAAAGCCAAATACAAAGTCAGTATATGCTTCATTGACAATAGACAGGCCTTCAATTGTGTCGATCGCATAAAACTGTGAAAAGTGCTTAGAAAAATGGGAACTCCAGAACATTTTATTGTTCTAATGTTATGCATAGGTAAAGAAACCAGACAGATCTTAGTGAAACAAACTGGCTGCAGATTAGCAAAGGAGTAAAACAAGGCTGCATACATTCCTTATTTATTTAATGTACATGCTGAATATATAGTGAGGGAAGCTGGGTTAGAAGAAAATGAATGTATTTTCAAAAATTGGAGGGAGAAACATGGGTTGCCTATGCCATGCTGATCAGGCTGCTCTGATAGCCGAAAATGTAAATGACCTGACAGAACTAAGATTAACTACCGGTATATAGAATATCAAATTACAGCATTCATTAGTTACAGCAATGTTGTCATTAGGTCCAGCAATCAGACTTAAAAATCAACAATAAAGATGCTGAAGTATTGGATAGCTTCTGCCTTTTAGGGTCAGTTGTCAACAGTACTGCCTTTTAGGAACCAGCAGTCAAGAAACATGCCACATACTAGCAATTATTAGAGTAGCAATGAAGGTCTAGGAAAAAATATTATACGTCATGAAGTGTCTTTGCTGAGAAAGATCAGAATTATGCAAACAATTGTTTTCCCTCTGGTACTCTATGGAAGTAAAAACTGGATTTTGAAAAAAGGGTGATAGAAAGAGTACTGATGCTTTTGAACGTTTGGTGTTGGAGAGGACTCCTGAGAATACCACGGATCGCCAAGACAAACAAATCAATCTCAAATCCTCATTCAAGGTACAAATGACCAGGCTCAAATGACCATATGTTGCGATATATTATGTGTAGAGTTACCTTGAACTGAGATGGGAGGCAAACAAATCTAATGAGTAAATAAATTAGCTTTCTTGAGAAGTCTATAATGCTGGGAAAGGGGAAACAAAAGAGAAAAAAAGGATGATTAATAGCAAAATAGATTAATTCAGTTGCAACAGTGATGGATACACCATTGAAAGACTTGAAGAACCAAGTTGTGGAAAATTATTCTGGAGGAAAGCTATCTATGTAGTTATTAAGAGTAAAACTCTTAGTAGTACACTAAGACTCAATAGCATAAAATCAATTAATTAATCAGTACGTTTAGAGGAACCCCTTGATTTACAAAAATGCAAAGTAACTTTATTTTAAAAGTAAACTTTAACAATGGAGAGAGAATGGAATCAATTGAAATCTCCTGGAAATAACAATGTTCCATGTTGAAGACTGCACTAATACACAATGTTTCAGAATGTGATTGAAATAAAAATAGCATTTGTGCCATATGTGTGGCCATACAACATGTCCTATTTCACAGTGGACTGTTGTCAACTGAATATTTATTGATCTAATTTATTTTTCCAAGGATACTCATTGATGTCCTCAACTTAAAGGAAAGTTTAGTGCAAATCTAATTTAAAGATCAAGAAATCAGAAAGGCCTTCATGCAGCCAATCAAGAGACAGTAAGTTTAGTAAGTTTATGGGAAAGCCATAAATCATAGTCTGGGAGTTGAGTCATCACAACTGGATTTCTTTTCTTGTTGGTTCAAAATGTTTTGTTGCTTATCCAAGTGGCTTCTTCAGACTTTCCAGTTGCTATGACTCAACTTCCAGACAACTCTACCTGGGTGGCTGACAATCTTCGCTGACACATCAATCATAGTCTTTGGAGCAATATAGTATACAGCAATCTGAAGTGTAGCAATTATTTCTACATTTCAATCTATATATTTTAATCAGGACTTATCATCTTATTTTACAGTGCTTTTCCCTTTCTTTAGGAGACAACTAAGCAGGCAGAGAAACAAACAACGAAACCCTTTTTTTAAGAAACATGAAAGTAGCCTTTCAGCAGACAATAGTTTCTATGGAGTTTTGAAGTACATCTTACAAATACCTGGCTTCTCAGCTTCTAAATCAGGAGAAAACTAATTAAAACACCATCCTCCCTATCCTTCAGAATCATTCTAAGATTATCACATTTCCTAGAAAATTGGACTCCGTCCCTTTTTTTAAACTTTATCAGAAGATGTTAGAAGATACGTGCAGAGCAATGCCCTTTGTATATCTATATCTCAGATTTAACCAGATCAGAGGCGTTTACTGAAAACTGCATTGTACTTTTATGGACCTTCAAAATCTATTGTATCAATGATTTGTGAGTCCACAGAATTAGTTATTGCTCATGAAAAAAAATGAAAAGTAGTAATAGACAACTCAAGTGACTGCTGTAAGAGAGATCTTATATAAGAGAATGCTATGCATCTTTTCACTCCAAAAGATTTGTCTAGTTGGGTTTTCTTAATATTCTAGGGTTTTGTTAGTTAAGCTATATAATTACATTGTTATTTCTTTGCACGTGTTTTTGTGACAGTTGCACTGTATTCATACATTGCTCCGAAGACTTATTTCCGTTTGGATCACTAAGCATAATAGAGCTTGTAATCTTAAGGGCTTTACGAACCCATCATTTCTTCACCTGCATAATATTGACCACAAAAATATCATGACAATGTGAAATTGGCTGAGATTAATAAACTGTGCAAATTGCAGAAATATTGCACATTGTAGGAATATTGTGATAAAGACTGTATAATGCTCCCTTTTACATAGGGACTTGCTGAGAGCCTTTTTGCATCCGTATTAGCTCACAGAGAATTTTTTAACAGTTGAGTCATTTCAAATGGACGTGTTTGATATTCAGGTTCCCACTCATTGATGCATTTATTGAATGCTGGTCATCAATGGGTTTAAATGTTGCTCAAGATAACTTTAAAAAGTGATTTGATTTTGCCTTTTTCTTGCATGGTTTTTGTTTATTAATTGTGCGTTGTTTTTATTACCCTGTGGGTGACAGCTATGTGTACCGTAATTATTTTAAATGAGATTATAATTGATTGTGAAAGGCACAAATACACTATGAAAATCTGAATAAGAAGCCACCAACTGGTCAAAGCACATTGCACCACCATACCTGTTGAGTTGCAGCAAAGAACTGTCATCATTTCTTCAAGTCATTCCAGGCTCAAGGGCAGCTCTACCTTTTGCTGGAAAACACAGTTTGGGGCAAAATTTTCAATAAGATGGATCACTTCCCTTCCCAAAAGGGGAAGAACATTCTATATTTTATAGACACCCCTCTGAGCACCAGAGCACGTGAAGGCAGAAGACATGACATGAAAATTAGGAAAGGATGGATTGCAAAATAGCATAATCACCAAGCATTCCAGTAAACCCAGTGCACTTGCAATGTTTGAAGGGAGCAACACATACCAGTAATAGCAGCTCCTGAACTGAATTTTACTTTTCTGATTTTGTACAGTAGATAAATGATTGGTCAACTATACTATTTAACTTTACTGTTAATGTTCCACTTCAAGTGAGGATAGCAAGGCTGCTGAATAAAAGTTTATTTGCATCACTCTATCCAAAACTATCTCCAAAACGCTTCCATAACTGACAACAGGGACTAGATCACCCTGTGAAATACTCTTTTGCTCTGTTAAGTATTGCATTTCTCCCTTCTTCTACCTATAGAATGCCAAGAGCTTTCAAAAAATGCATTACCATGCAAATATCTTGGGTCCCTTTACTACACATTTATATTGCAGGGTAATCAATAAATTATTGTTTCAATATTTATTGGAATCCCAGAATAAGAAAGAAGACAGATTACACAAATCCATCTTGGTTGATTAATGGTTCCTTTAGCAACAGGCATACGCTGATGGAGTGGGCCAGTATGCAGACTATATTACTGAATATTTCAGCTAGGTTGTAAATATAGTATCTGTTTCTCTTAGGGACTGTCACACTGAGTGCAGTATAAAAGGCTATAAATTCCAACAGATTAATTAACTCTTTGGTTACTGGGCTGCGTGTCACCTATCCTGGCACCTAATAAAAAATCCTTTAATGCCACGACATAAAGAAGGGCCTTTTTGGAAATGAGTTATTAACAGCATTTTGTGAATAGATGGAGAAACTGTAGCCCAGCCATTTAAGTGTCATAAAGTGCAGCAAAGGCTGCTGGAGGCCTCAGAGGGATGCCCAGCAATACCATAACAATCAAATCTGAGATGGAAGAGGGATTGAGCTGTCCACTCAGAATTTTTATATTGTCAAAGAGCAGCAAAGAAATAATGTGATCAAGAAGTGAATTAACCTTGTGTGTGGAAAGAAAGGGGGATGATCTGATGGAAAAGGCAGTAAAGTAAAAATCACTCCATAACATCGACGTTGCAAGACGGTCATGAGAGACTTCTAATGTCTGCAGGCTGTCAGAGAAGAGATCCAGTCCTCTAAGTACCATAAAACCATTATCTATATCAGGGGACAATTGGCATCCATTCATTCATGCTTTATAAAATGCTTAGGGGATCCTGCTGTTGTACACCAATCACAGATTAATTTCCACAAACGGTTCGTCTTCAAAGCCCATGAAAGATTGTAGGAGGCATTCTATGCATGGCAATTAATATTCTATGATGAATGAAAGAATTATGTGCCACACCAAATGGTGAATTCATTAGGCCCTCACACCACAGTTTTAATCTAATGTTCTAGCCTTCATTGTTTATCCCTTCCAACCCATGTGCACTATGTGCCAGTAATACCTAAAGGGCCATGGCTATGATTACTTTGATAAATTTGCATGGAAGAGTTGGAACGATTTTATTTTATTTATTTATTTATTTATTTATTATTTAGATTTATATCCCGCCCTTCTCCTCGTAGGACTCAGGGCGGCGGACAATCAATTAAAATACACAAATAACAATACAGATTTAAAATTAATTAAAAGGAATATTAAAGAATTGTCCAATTTAAAATATTGATTAAAACCCCTCTAAAAATTACGATGCAACAGATATCAACCTCATAAAGTAGCTTTCATTTGGGTACTTCTGTAAAACAACTGTAATGAAGTCATTACATTATTAAAGAAATACTACTAATGAAAAATTATTCCATTAATTTCTTTTGGGATACAGTTTAAATCAAGAATAATCCTATGCATGTTTGTTTAGAACAGGGGTAGGCAACCTTGGCTCTTTTATGACTCATGGACTTCAACTCCCAGAATTCCTGAGCTGGCTGGAGTTGAAGTCCACGAGTCATAAAAGAGCCAAGGTTGCCTATCCCTGGGTTAGAGGTATTACCTCAGATTGTTACTTTTTTCATCTTCTTGTACTCTCAATCAATAAAGCACTTTTTCTCTCTCTCTCCACATACACACACACACACACACACACACATTCGTTACAACTATGGATCAATCAGTGGACTGTTCAACCCTTTGTTGTCCTTTAGTATTATTATTACTCTTATTTAAAAAATCATTTGTTCCATAGGGCAAAAATACTCAATTTTTAAAATTCTCCAGGCCCTGTCACTGAATCAGAAAAGGCTATTTCTAGAACAGCCCACACAGCACCAAGTCATAGAATCCCCAAAGGACCTTGATGTTATCACATGACATTGAGTAGGTGTGAAAGTTAGAAATGTACAGTGCTTAAGCTCTGATGTGCTTGTGGGCGTGGGCATCAAGGTTGCACCTGCCAGAACCTTCTCAAGGAATCTGTCCTTTCCTGGTCTCACAAATGCAATTCTGCAAAAGATACATATTTAAAGAAAGAGGGGTATATAGTGCATCCACACCCCATTCCAAAGCACCTTTCCATCTTTGGATGAAAGAGATATACACCCCTAGAGAAACCCCTAAGAAAATATATATTGTGGGTATAGAACAGTGGATGAATGGAATGCCCCCCTAGTGTTAACCTTAGAGAAGGTAGATAATAATAATAATGATGAAGAAGAAGAAGAAGAAGAAGAAGAAGAAGAAGAAGAAGAAGAAGAAGAAGAAGAAGAAGAAGAAGAAGAAGAAGAAGAAGAAGAAGAAGAAGAAGAAGAAGAAGAAGAAGAAGAAGAAGAAGAAGTAGTAGTAGTAGTAGTAGTAGTAGTAGTTGGAAGGGACCTTGGAGGTCATCTAGTCCAACCCCCTGCTCAGGCAGAAAACCCTATACCATTTCAGACAAATGGCTGTCCAGTCTCTTCTTAAAAACTTCCAGTGTTGGAGCACTCACCGCTTCTGGAGGCAGGTTGTTCCACTGGTTAACTGTTCTAACTGTCAGGAAGTTTCTCCTTAGTTCTAGGTTGCTTCTCTCCTTGATTAGTTTCCATCCATTGCTTCTTGTCCTGCCTTCAGGCACCTTGGAAAATAGCGGTCCTTTCTAAAATCTAGTGGTCCTTTCTAAGGAGACCCTATGCTGTCACCTGAGTTACACTGGGGAAGGAGGAAAGCCAGTTATCTTATTCTAGGTATTGTGTATGTATTCTTAAAGTTCTTGTATAGGCTCCTGTCTCAGTAGAGAGGTGGAAACATTCACCATTTTTTTAGCACATCTAGCTCTGTTGGATCAAAATGTTCAAAATGACTATGTAATCTGAATTTTTTTACCTTTATTAAGAATGTCCAGAAAGGACATTTATCTACATTTGTGAATAAATAATATTTCCTCCTATTACTGCCCCCAAATCAAATAACTAGAAAGAAACTGGTTAGGAGATTCAAAAGAAATGTGCAATGTAAATTTTCCAAGACTCCACAAAGAATTAATCATTTACAGATAAGTGGAAAACTGATTGTTGTTTTATTCTGGATAGGCGGAAATTCTTGCTCAGCTCCTTTCATACCTATTTTCTTAAGGATCAATCTAAATTTTCATGCACCCACATATCATCCCTTTGTTTCCGTCCACTCTTTTTCTCGGGCCCTAACATTTGAATAAATGAACATGTTGAAACTGTTTACTGTTTTCTCTAATCATACAAATTAATTTTGGATGACAGTCCATATGTTGATGTTGCAAGCAAGTAATTGGGGGGGGGAGGTAAAGAAAGTCAATCAATCATTCTGCCAATCAAAGAGTAGCAATGGGCAGGTGGGGGAGAAGGAGAGGAGACAAGATGTCTGCCTGGGAACTCTGCCACCATGGGCTTTATAAAGGAGAGGCTGAATAAAGAGACCAAAATCCAGGAGTCAAATGAAGAGGCAAAATAAAAGATAGACTGCCCTGATGAAAACAGGCCACCCAGAAAAAAAGGCAACAAGAAAGAAAACTTGGGAGAGAGGAACACTTATTTCCTTCGCTCAAACCTGGCGTCAGGGAAAAAGTTCTTCAAACTACTTCCCTGAATTAGACCAAAGATTTGAAAGAGAAGAATCAAAAAACTCAGCAAGGAACAAACAATAAGAAAAGATGAACAGAAACTTTAAAAAAGATAAAAAGGCAGATCAAACTCTGTACAAAAAGGACTACAGTTCCATAGAGAGTGCCAACAGAGAGGAAAAGGGATTAAGACAGCAAAAATTTAAAAGTCAGCAATATATACTGTAGGAAGTATAGAATAAAAAATATGAAAATACAGTGAAATTGGACTTTGAAGAATACAACATAATCAGCTTATAGAAAAAATCAATTTAATAGAAAGTTTTATTAACATTAATTTCTGTATTAGTTGAAGGCATTTGTAATTTACAATTCCTTTTTTATGTGCAGGCTTTCCTTTTCTAAAGTCAAGTCTCCTGCCACCTTACCTGCAAGTCACTAAGAGAGATTTAAAAAAACAAAAAAACAAAAAAACCAACCACCCAACTTTTCAGGGCTTTTTGTCTATTGAGTCTGAGTCAATCTGATTATTGACGATTCAAAAACAGAACCCACAAGTCATTGCCACCATCTTGACTTTTTTGACCCCTTGTGGACACTCCTGCTCTGTAAAACCAGTAATTGCTGGCCTTAAAGTGTCCTTATATGTTTTAATTAAGAGAAAAAATGAAGGTTTCGAGGGAGGGGCTTAGACCTATATCCCAGGGGTGGTGGAGAGAAGTGATGACAATGAATACAAGCAAAAATAAATATGTGTCATGTGGAGAACACACTGTGGTGTGGTAAGTAGTATCTGGCTGACCTTAACTGCTATACAGGAACAGACTTGATTAATATTTGGAGAGAAAACTATTGGAGAATTCTAGGATTGTAAGCTAAAGAGAATTTTTTTAAAAAATCTAGAAGGAAGTAGCAACTTCAAGTATATATTTGCCAAGGAAACTGCATAGATGTGGCCATGTAATCACCACGAGTCAATATTCTCTATATTTTATTAGTTTTAAAACATATTTTTCTGACACAAAATATTAGCAAGCTTATAAAAGCTTATTTATTGTGTTATATTTCTTCTGACTAAACACAAATACTGTATAAATTAACAGACATTTTTGCTTGTTTAGTCATAAATATAACGCATTGCTTTTGAATGCACTTTTGAATGACTTAATTCCCACCAGTAAAACCTGTTTTCCACAACAAGAGAGGTGAATAGAATGCATTGACCCAAAATATTGACTAATGCAGCAAGAAGGAACCACTGAAATGTAAAAACCACATCAACATTTTCTTCAAGACAAAATAAAGGAAGGAGGTGAGTTTTAAAAATCTAGAAATCATATCCTTTATAAGCAGTTGTAAAATTATCTTTACACAAACTAAAAAAAACTTTTCACAAATCAAGACAGGAACTCTGCTTATTTATTCTTCTTTGCCAGTCTGCCCTATGGTATCACCTTTTCTGTTTCCGAATAAGAATTTCCTATTTTCTTCTACAGAAAGTCCTCAAATTGCAACGTCAATTGGAACCTAACTAGTCAGTGGGGAAGCTGGTAGGAAGTTGCAAGTCTCAGCTTGGCAGGCAGGTAAGTGGCTGTTGTCAGATGGGATAGAGAACAAGGGGATGTGCAAGGATGGGCCAAACAGGATGCACAAGGTGAGTGAGGGACGGCCAGGAAGGGTGTGCAAGGATTCAAGGGAGAGGGCTGAGGGAGTGCATGAAGTTGCAATGGAGGCATGGATTCAGGGAGGATGCACAAGAAGCCTCACCCAGATAAGAATGCACAGGTGGCTGGCACAGGCAGAGAGTCAGGTTGCACAGATGGGGTAGACTTATCCCAGCAACTAGCCATCTTCCCTGCTAGCTTCCCCACTGACTTTCTGGGGAAGCTTGCAAAGAGTGATCATGTGATCACAGGAACTGTAACGGGCCATAAGTGTAAATCAATTGCCAAAGGCCCAGATCATGATCATTTGACCACAGGGGTGGTGGTGGGACAGCTGGAATTCCAAGGACTGGCGGTAATCACTTTCATCTAGTACTGTCATGACATTGAATGCTACTAGATGAATGATCGTAGCTCAAGGAGAAAATTTAGGGAGCACTTTTGGAAAGATGATGCAAGAAACCTTCCATTGGAAACAGCTTTATTCTCTGAATCAGGTTTTTAAAAGAGTAGTTGTAGATTTTTTTTTAATCTGAAGTCGCAATGTTAACATTTGCAGCAAAAAAATAATAATAATCTTCCTCCCTGCACTCCCTACTCTGTTATTTTATATAAGCAGTAGTATATTTTATTTTGATACAGTAATTGGAAAACTGCTCCCATTTGAAAGCTCTAGAGCAACAGGTGTTTACTAACATATATGGAGGGATTTGTTTCCAGTGGGATAACACAATCTGTATCACTCTGAACACAAAACCAATCCTGTCCTCATACTGGAAACCTACCACCTAGAGTTGGAGAAATGGGCGGCATACAATTCTTATAAATAATAATTTTAGGGGAGGGTATGAATGAAATTGTAATTTTTTCCCAGGCTTCTATAATTGCGTTAGGACTAACATATTGGATTATTGTACATTGCTCCTTTTGTTACTGTTGTCTCTAGAGCAGTGGTGGCAAACCTATGGCACGGGTGCCAGAGGCGGCATTTGGAGCCATCTCTGTGGGCACATGTGCCATTGCCCCAGCCTTGCCTCCCCCATGACTCCCTCCTCACCAGCAGCCCCCCTGGAGGAGAGTCGCCCCCTGAGCGTGGCCCACGCAGAGCAGTGCAGCAAGGACATGGCAGCTAGGCAGCGTAGACAAGACTTTGTCCTCACACCCCATCGTGCACAGTTGATGCTGCAGGACGCGGCCAGAGGGCATGGCCGCCATGGCGCTGCTGGGCAGCTGCAGTGGCCCCTGGAGGCGGTGAGTGGCCCTGGGGGCAGGCAGGGTGGGGGCAGAGCGGGGGCAGGGCAGGGGGTCAAGTGGGGGTGGGGCCAGTTTTGGGGCACTCGGTCTCTGAAAGGTTCGCCATCACTGCTCCAGAGGGATGGTTCTTTTTAGTTTTATTTTTTTTCCTGCATGTTCTGCTTCTGTTTTTCACAACATTGTGGGAATTTCTAAGTACAAATGCTAGAATAAATGTTTGAATAAATGCAAACAAAAATATTTCACTTGATATATCTTTAAATATATATCTCAGAGTTTTGGAGTTTGAAATGAGAGAAATTCCTGTCTTTGGCCAACATTCGTTAGTTCATTAAACCATAAACTGTTTTGAAAGAAGAGATATTTTAGTACTACAGCTTTACTAAGAGAAAAATGTTAATTTTTGAGTGTTTGCTACCTGTTATGGCTTCTATATATTTAACCTATGAAAACCTTTTTTTCTCTTATTCAGCAGCCAAAAAATAAGTTGGCAGCCTTAGTGGATAAAGTGTTAAAAATTTAAAAATATTCAAGCTGACAATCTATGGATAAAAGAATGAAAATAAATGAGATAGATGAACTGTCTCTATATTACCACGAGAACATCGTGGAAATGTTGTGAATAACTAGGGATGTCCAATTAAATCTTAGCCAATTGATCATATACAATTATGTCAATCAAATGATTAAAACATTAATTATTGTTTCCCGTGAGTCAATTTTGCACAATTGGCGCTATATATAAAAGATGGCGAAGATAAGCAGAAGCGTATCAAACCTATCTTCTTTTGAATTTCCTATCTGAGATCTATAAGCGAAGATCAAGGCAGCAAAGCGTGCAGTATACCCAGTAAATTCCACAGATATTATCTATAATAACTGCAGATACTGAAGAAAAGTTACACAAGTATTATGAATGAATGGGCGAATCACTGGAAGCCTGTAGCGCCGGCTGCAGCCGCTGCCATTCCTTTCCCCACCTCCCGAAAGACAAGATCGCGGTTTGCGGCAGCCGCAAGATCGATCCACTTCGGTCGCCCAGAAGGAAGCGAACCAGCGAAAGGCGCACCGGCTCTAAGTTTCCAGGCCAAGCCGAGCAAACGCCGAGTCACAGATGTCGGAGGTGGGTAGTTCGATGAGCTCTGCGCTCCCCGCCATTTTGGGCGCTTGAAGGGGGGAGCGAAGCGGTGGCGGCGGCCGGAGCGCTCCGCCTTGTCCCGGCTGTCTCCTCTTCCTCCTCCTCTTCTTCCTCCTCCTCCTCCTCCCCCCCCTTTCCTGATTGTGGCCAAACCGTCTCTCCGGACTCAGGTACTAACGCCTCCTCTCCCAGGCTTGATTATAGGGGAGGGATAGTTGCGGTGCAGCTTCTTGCGTGGCGGATCTTTCCGGCAGCCGGGAAGAGTAGGGCGAGGCTGGGCTACGCCTGCAAAGGGGGCTTCTTGCCACTTCGCCCTATCCGGTCCCTGATGACAGCTGCATCGTTTGACCGTGGTGCATTTTCATTCCCCTTTTCTTCCGGCTTTGCTCCTTCAAGCTGAGTGAAGCCTATTCTTCCCCCACCATCAGTCTTCATTTTTCCCTCTGGGTTGATGCACTCCAAATCCTGCGTCCCGTTGCAGCAACCCATTTCAGAGGATGGAAGGGCGAGAAAAAAAAGAGTACATGCAGCTTCCACACTTAGTAAGAATGCAGACCGGTGCCCAGCTTTTCATAAATGATGTTGCTTTTACCTGGTGGGGCAACTCAAAAGAGTTTTTTTTAATTTAGTTTTGTTTTTTTTCAAAATCGCTGCATCCGTACAGCGAGGGAAGGAAGAAGAGAGCTCGGGGTTAAGGACTGCTTTAAGCCACCTGTAGCTGGGTGGATGGCAAGGAAACTGCTAAGGGTTGCTTATTGGCAGCTCTTTAACAATTGAACTCCTAAATACAGGTCATCCTAGACCTAGGACCACAATTGAGCCCATCATTTATGTTGTTAAGTGAGTTTTGCCCCATATTACGACTTTTCTTGCCACGTTTGTTAAGTGAATCGCTGCGGTGGTGAAGTTAGTAACAAGGTTGTTAAGTGAATCTGGCTTCCCCATTGACTTTGCTTGACAAAAGGTTGCAAAAGGTGATCACATGACGCCGGGACCCTGCAACCATCATAAATATGAACCAGTTGTCAAGCATCCGAATGTAAATCATGTGACCATGGGGGATGCTGCAACGAACATGTGTGAAAAATGGTCATAGGTCCCTTTTTTGGTGCCATTGTAACTTTGAACGGTCACTAAATGAACTGTTGTAAATTGAGGACTACCTGTAACTTGTAAAGGTGGAGAGTCAAGATAGGCTATTAGATGTTAGTTGAAGAGGAAAGTGACAAATTACCTCCAGATGAACAGAACTGAATGGCTGCCTCACCCTCTGTCAGTGAACAGGCATAACTGACCTGGTGGCACATGAGTATTTGGTGCCGTACTTTACTGACATAAAACATGACCTTTCAGAAGTTCTGATTAAATGTCACTGTTTGTGCTCCACACATATTTTCCTATTTCAGTTTTTCACAGCTAGTTTTTCACAGAAGGGACACATTTCCCTTCTCTTTTTAGGAACTCTAAAAACAACATGAACCTTAGAGATTTCTTGCCATTTTGATATGAGAAACATTCAGAGATTGTAAGGAAGATCCTAAAACAGGCTAACATATTCTTGATTTATAAAATTTATAAGATTATAAACAGCCTTACTCCATAAACTCTAGACGGTGTGCAAAATAAGTTAGGATTAGAACAGCAATACTGTTAAAAAATAAATGAAACAATAAATAATAACAAAATTGTATTTCCATTTTAATACAGTTCTTTCTGTAGGTGCTTAATCTTCAAAGAAATGCCCCATTCTCATCATCACCCTATCTGCTGCAGACATATTTGACACACAACACATTTTAAAGGCAATCTCATCTATCAAAAGTTTGTTTTTTCTATATTGGTAAACTTTTAGGAGAGTAATAAACAAAATATATTCGCTTCAAAAACAACCTGTAAATTGGTAAGATATAAATATATCCATTAAATTTAAATGTAATATATATATTAATTTATTTTCATTTAAATTTCCAATTTAGTTTGCATTTGATGTAAGTTTTTGTAAGACAAAGATGGGAAATAAAAGTTATGAGTAAAATAGGCTAGTCTAGGATTTCCATGTGTCTTTTAATCTTATGGCCCAAAAGAACAATTCTATTTTACATAACATTGTTGAGAAAAAGCCCACTTCATAAGTGTAGGGAGAGGGGAGTGTCAAATAATATCACATAAATGATATAACTTATATACTTGGGTTATATATGGTACAGTTACATAATTATTATTTGAATCATGACACTTGTCATTGTTATATCATCTGACTTGTTATGAATGCTGAGTCATCTGTTCAATTTTTGTTTGTCACATGAAATCCAAGAAATTATTTTTACAAAAAAAGTACTGGAAACAGTATTTTAAAAAACAATTTAACTCCTTTCATAAGACATATGAAAATAATAAGACATATTTGGTTCAATCTTTGCTGCATTTATTAGGAAGTAAGCTTCATTGAGTTATGTAACAAGTTTTCCCAAGGCATTAAATTTAGGACTGCAATTTGTTGATTTTTTTAAAAAAATATGTTAAGTCCATATTCATCTGTAGGTACTTGTATACAAGTGTATGTTTATGGACAAATAGAGGATAAAGAGAATTGAATTAATAAATTTGAAATTGCAGTTACACTTAGTGCATCTGGTTTTATTTTTGTTTTAGAATGCTTGCAATTTGAATTCACCAAAAATCCGGCAGATATAAAGCTAGTGACAAGATTTTTACATTCCATCTTCCACATTAAGAAAAGAGCTGGTTACATGCTTATCACCAATATGTTGTTCCCAGAGCCTTGGAATTCTCTAAGATGTCATTATGGGGAAAGAAAAATGTAGGAAGAAAAGGCAGTCATCATAATTATAATCCTTCCCATACCTGAAGATCCTCTACTGAATTAGGGTCCCTCTGTTTGTCCAGTGGCAAGTCTGGATCTAAATCTAAGAGGCTATGATTTGAACTCAGGTTTGATTAAAGTTATTTTTACTGGCAGAGCGATTGAAGGCACAAACTAATCTATACCAATAGAAAAGATATTTGTAGCTCAGGATTGAATTGTGGGGTCCTTGGTGCTCTCCGAGTTTGGTTGTTTACTTGTAGATGTTTCATTACCAAACTAGGTAACATCATCAGTGCTAAAAGGGAGTGGGGTTTACTCTCTTTTTATAACCCACACCCTTCTAAGTGCTGCTACCTAGTTTCATAATGAAATGTCTGCAAGAAAACAACCAATCTCAGGGAGTACCAAGGACCCCACAGATTAATTGTGTTAAACCAGATGCATTTCACATTGCACATTATGCATTTTATATAACATCATTTCAAGATCTTTTTTTCTCAAGAGTTAACATGAAGTACAAATGTGCGGAAGCTTCTGTAAGAATTCTGCCATAGGGTAAGATAATGGATTGTAGTCAGGCTTTACAGGATAAAAAGTTGTTCCAAGCATTTTTTTTTTCCTATATAGTAACAGATGTGTGCATATGGCATCAGTAACAATGAATCTCTTCTTTCTATAGAATTACAAAATGTAGACAAAATTCACCATTTTTAAATGCAATGCTAGCAATGACTCTACATATAGATATACATGTGCATATGTATATGTATATACATATATGTATATTGTATAAATAAATAAGAAACAAGATAATTACTTGAATTTCTCTATTAGGGAAGCTATAGCCTTCCAGCTATTGTTGAACTACAGTTTCTAGCCAAAGACATTCCAAGTTAGTCCCTCTTGATGCCAAAGTGATGAATCATGTCACAACTTCATGATACATTGCTTCTAGGCTTCCACAGGTCTCTTAAGACCTGTTATGTCAGAAGGCCTAGGGACCTTAGGGGAAAGGGGAACTGATGAGATGGCTCCATTACTATTAAGATCCATTTGCCTATTTTAACTCTTTTTATATATTTTAAATGTTTTATTTTTTTGTTATTGATAATTATTTTACATACTCTTGTAGTCTTGTGGTATGCCTCCCAGAATTGCTTGTGAGATGGGCAGCTATAAGAAAGAGAAAGAGAGACCACACTTTTCTACTTGTCACTCCCCTCCCCCTTCTGTGGACAAGGATGTTTCCAGGATTCTTCATCATTAGATGCTGGGGCTATTCAAAGTTGTAACATCTGGACATTACCTGTAGACTTCTGCTCAATTTGTCTCATGTTTAGTTTTTTTGACGCCAAGTTTTTAAAGAAAATATATTTTTTTGAAAAGCATTAAAAAGACTAGCTAAAACATGTGGTCTTTCATTAAGGTGCATTAATTTGTAGGTATTAATCACACAACTTTCTAAGAAAAGAATTCATTATGGAACATTAGAAAAACATGTTCAGCAAAAATCTGAACAGAAGGTATAATTTGCTAGGGAAATACTTAAAAAAAATAGAAAAAGGGAAAGCACAGGAAAAAACCTGACAGAATTAGTATTAATTACATTTATAGCATTTTGTATGAGTCTCCTTACAGCGCAAAGTTGCACAATAATGTTCTTCCTTTAATTGGCAATAGCAGCCAACTGATATATAATTACATATGTAAACTATTTGGGAAGAATTACTATTTATTAAGGAAAAGTTTCCTTAGGTAAATGTATGCTAACAATTAAATAAAGCCCAGTTAACAGAAATTGATACCATAGTAGAAACTTGCTAACAGACTAGAAATATTTGCTATTATATCCAGGCAAATAAAAATTATTTCCTAGCTCCCTGTTAACTGAATTGCTAATAGGAACATTTAGGAAGCTTTTGGCAAAAAGTATATTTTGCCTGCAAGAACAAGCGTGGGAAATAAGAGGTGGCAGGGAATTAAGTTATCAATTCCATATTAAATGTTTGAAACTGGGTTTAATTGATGTCTAGTTAGGTTTCTGGTAATTGTTGTTTTTTTGTTTCTCTTGCATAGTATATCCCAGTGATGGCGAACCTTTTAGAGACTGAGTGCCCAAACCGCAACCCAAAACCCATTTATCGCAAAGTGCCAGGGCTGCATCAGCATTGTGGTGCCCTCGGGGGGGGGGGCAGGGAGGCACCTCTGAATGCCGCCTCTGGCACGCAAAAACCAGGGGCGCAAAAATGGGCCACCATGCTGCAAGGCGCAAAAACGGCCACCGCCGCACTGTGGGGTGCAGATACAAGGTGTTGCATCACGCAAGAATGGGGCAGGGCTAGTGAGTATCATGCAGGCACTAGCCCCCCTCATTTGCAGTACAAAATGCTTCCCCCTCCCTTTTCTTCCAGTCCAACAATGGTTGGTGACCTCTGCTCTACCACTTCTACTTGAGCTTGCTAGTCGACCGCTTCGCCTCCTTTGTGCTGGATGGGGCTTCTGCTCCGGGCGGCAGTGGCAGCCTGATGCACCTGCTGCTGGCGGTGGTGCGCGTGCCAACAGAGAGGGCTCTGAGTGCCACTTCTGGCATGCGTGCCATAGGTTCGCCACCACTGGTATATCCTATTTATCTGCCTCGAGAGTAATCAGACACTTGCAAATCAGTTTCCCAGAAGCATAAAATGCAGTAATACTTAAATATCTCTTTGGTAAATTAGACTGAATTAAGCATTTAATTTTAGATTTATAAAATGAGGATATTGTGATTAAGTGGAGATAACTTTTATACATAGCATATGGAGTATAAGACTGGAATCATGAAAAGTGACTAAAATTTCACATCTCATAATATTTCAGCAATGCCACCCAAACTTCTTGTTCTCGGTTTATATGTCATAAGATTTTTACTAGATCTGCTAAATATGCTATGCTGTTGGCCCCCAATGTAAGACCTGAAATAAAGTTAATCTGGTTTAAACTTATCCTGCCCACCACCACCACCCCAAAAGTCCCAAAGATCCCTAATTTACCCACTTTGTATTGCCTTGCCATGTGTAGCACTCTTCCCCTCTAACACCCAAAATAATCCATATTTTGGTCAACCAGAAGATTGCCTATTTTACAAGAGTAAAGTATGATTGCCTGCTTTCCATACCACACAATAAGTAATGAAAATGTCTTTTTAAAATAATTTTTTAAAAAAGTTTTACACATAACAGAAAAACTAACAAAAACTAATAAAAGATAATAAAGCAAAGAAAGAAAGGAAGGAAGAAAGAAAAAGAGTCCCTCTCTGAGGGAGATGGGTGGTTTACAAATGTGAAAAATAAATAAATATATTAAATGTAATACTTATTTAATATTTAATATTTATTAATAAATGCAGAAAATGAATAAAAATAAATAGATTATTCTTCTGATTTCTTTCTCAGCAAATACAAGTACAATTACAATATTGATCCCTGCTATGAAATTACAAAAAAATAGCTCACTTTTTTTACTATCCAAGTTTTTTCTAATAATCAAAACCATAAATCATGAGTGTATTTTTTTCTATATCATGCAAAAGTGTATAAGGGATTTCCAGTCAGCCGTAAACACAGATGTTGTTTTTTCTCTAATCAAAGCGATTAACCATTTCTGCAAGTTCCATCATCTTCACCAATCATTCCTCTTGTTATGGGTAATGTTGAACATTTCCATTTTGGAACATAGAATAGTTTCACAGCAGTTACATATAATAAAGTTTTTATATACTTTTTTCTAGTTATCTGTCCATTAGTCTTCCCCTACTCCCAAAAAAAGGTCTCTGTTATTCTTTAACCTTTAAAATCTTCTGGATTAATGTATCCAAAATTTTTAGCTTTTTGCATGTCCATTAAACACAGTAAAATCTCTCTACATGTTTTCACATTTTCAGCAAAGTTTCAGAGTACATTTACATATTATAAACAATTTCTCTGGTAATCTATACCAACAAAACATTCTGTTTAGGTCTAGAACATGAAGTGAATTTTAATCCTTTCCACCACATATTTTGCCATTGAGCTATTTGTATATTACAATCAAAGTGTTTACCCCATTTTAATCATACATTCTTTCATTTTTGTTCTTCTTCTGTCTCATATATCAACAAAATTTTACACATTTTAGCAATACCATGATCATAATTAGTAGATAATTTTATCTCAAAACTCTGCTTAAAACCATAAAATCTAACTTATCGGAAGCTTCTTCTTTCTATTTCTTTTTAATCTTTGTGTGCTTTCCTTTTGTCTTTTTTATTTCTTTTTTAGAATAGAATAGAATAACGGAGTTGGAAGGGACCTTGGAGGTCTTCTAATCCAACCCCCTGCTCAGGCGGGAAACCCTATACCTTTTTAGGCAAATGGTTGTCCAATCTCTTCTTAAAAACTTCCAGTGTTGGAGCATTCACAACTTCTGGAGGCAATTTGTTCCACTGATTCGTTGTTCTAATTGTCAGGACATTTCTCCTTGGTTCTAGGTTGGTTCTCTCTTTGATTAGTTTCCACCCATTGCTTCTTGTCCTGCCTTCAAGTGCTTTGGAGAATAGCTTGACTCCCTCTTCTTTGTGGCAACCTTTTTCTTCATTCTGTATTAGTTTGTGTTAGTTTTTATTTTTTCTGTAAAACGTTTAATAAAATTTATACCAAATCATGATTTCCATAACTATGGAAATTTTTAAAATCGCCTTAGAGAGTCTGAGTGAAACAAATTACAACTAAATGACATAATGAATACATAAGGTGCTCCCTTAACTGTTGCTATGATTAAACTTAATCTTATTTGTTTCAGCTTGCAACCAAACAGGACTTTTAACTACCGAATGCAGAAGACTAGGAATCATGGATATGAAATTCAATTCCTCTCGGAAATATGTTTCTATCAGCATACCATCAAAATCCCAAGTTATGTCACCACACATCAAATCAATAGATGATATAATTGTCCTCGGAATTAATCTCAGCAAATTTAACAAACCTACACAGTTTTTTATTTGTGTTTTGGGAGTCTTCCTGTTTTATCTTATTTATGGATATTTGCAGGTATGCACTATCATTCTTTGTGTGTGAGTGTAAACAAATTGCCAGAAAACAATTTTCATGACTTATAGCAATTTTGATTCAGCTGTAAGCTTTATTAAAATAAGAAGAAATTCTATTCCTATAAAGATAAATACGTATTTGCACATTTGAAGGAAAGTGGAAATGCCCACTCATTAATGAACTTTCTTAAAAGTTTTGCAAGGTTCAGAATCCATTGAAAATTTTCAGGTAGACATTAGTATTAGAAATTTTTATTCAACTTAGCATTAAGGTAGTTTATTAAACAGGAATTAGCAAGAATTTAAATTTTTGTGGTGATCTAAAGATTGCAAATTGCCAAACTCGGAGCTCAAACCAAGAGCCCAACTACCAACCCGAGCTACTAATATTCAAACACATTTCATTCATAATATATGTTTTAAGTGGGATCTTTTGGTTATCTAGTCCCATTCATACAATTTTTCAAATAAGAGAAAAGACAGATTGTTTGCCCATGCAAAATAGGGCAAACCAGAAAAATATATCTGAATAATGGGCCTATAGGAGAAGCAACAAGTATAAGTTGTGCTTTCTGCCAAGGAATTTCTTCAGGATGAGTGGATAAAAGTAGTTTGAGATTCCCTATAAAGAGAATAATGAAAGAAGATATGATTCAAGAACTCTACTGAGTGACCAAATGATCACTGACTGGTCACACATACAGTTCCCATTTGAAAACCACCACCAAGGAGTCTACCACTATTCTGAGAATACCGTTCCATTGGTTAGCACTGTTCCATTGGTTATTCCTGTCAGGAAATTCCTTCTAAGCTTCAGTTTAAATCGTTTTTCTTTTAATTTCAACTATTAATCCTCGTCCTCTCCTGATTTTCTGCCCACTGTTGCGCAATATATCATTTTAGAGATGTCTATTTCAGCCTTAACTTTTGTAAACTAAAATATGCCCCAAATCTTTAACCATTCTTTGTAAGGCTTGGTTTTTGGACTCTGGTAGTTTTCCTTCAAATCCAATCCAGGCTCACTAAGTCTTTATCTAGAACTGGGGGCAGTTTTCCAAGTGCAGTCTAACTATGGCAGAGTACTATGGAATTTTATCTCCTGTTATCTGAATACAAGGTTTTTGTGGTATAACCCAAGATTCCTTTGATCTATTTAGCTGCTGCAAAACCATGCCTGTTCATACAAAGCAATCCTTTGCAGTGGTAATTCACACCAGGTAGTTACCTAGCTAGCTAGCTAGCTAGGCCCCCAGATGCTTCCTGCATATACTGCTTCTAAGCCAGTATTCTACCTAGGCATTTGATTTTTCTTACTCCAAATCATATTACTCAAAGAAGACACACATAATTTTAAGGCTTCAGTCCTGATGAATATGATAATGACTAAATTCCGTATTGCCAGCAGCAATATTGATGCAAGAGAAGGCACTGAATCTCCATTGTGTGGATTAATTTCCATCTTCTGTATTAAAAAAATTAGCACCAATTGGAATTTAAACTTCAATAGAAATGACTTTTGTATTTAGGTGAACCAGCAACAAAATGCATATTGAGCATTTTATGAAAGTTATATAGTACCCATTGCAGCATTTTATACCAGTTTCACATAGTCATTGATGGAAGTTTGAACTAGATGTGAGCAGCTCAGTGAAAACAAGAAATGAATGTGCAGCTGCAGTAAAATTAGCAAATATTATGCAAAAGTTTGAAAATAAAATTGCAATAAAATGCAGCTGTTCTGAATAATATTAAAGCAGGGTTTTTTATTTTTTTTGTTGGCTATGCAACAATGGCTTGCTTTCTACACTACGCTAAACCATAATGAGTGAGTTTGTATATCGTACTGAACAAAAATAGCGCAGTGTACAAATTCTGCCACAATCAACCTTTCTTATAAGCAACATTCCCATGTTTTGCTTGCTTTTGGAGTTGTTTGTGCCTTGCTCTTGTAGCAGGCTCAGGGCTTGTGTGGGAGGCAAGTCAAGTGACTGCTAACTGCAATTAGCATGATGTGCAGTCAGTGATTGACAAAACATGGGCTTATTTCTCTAAAATAAACCATGGTTCGTTCACTGATTCATTTGTGCATCATCCTAAATCGGAGATAAACAAACCACCTCATTATAATGTGGGAAGACATATGGTTTCAAAAGGTAATTGGTTGATATATAATAGCTAAATCAGACATATTTGGTGGGAGGACTTTTTCATGTCTTCTATTTATGCTAATATTGATGCTTGTGTTATACATATTGGTGATGTTCAATTATTAAGTACATTAATTAATCCCAAATTAATTTGAAAGTTAATCAGTTCTATGTAGCCATTGATATAATAATGCCATGGATTATACCTGATAAAGACAACAAATTTCTCATCCAAAATTAAATTGAAAGTTGATATTACAACTCATATAATATGATTACATACCATATTTTGCAATAACTTTCTGTCTCCTTTCTCTCTAGGAACTAATATTTTCAGTAGAAGGTTTTAAATCCTTTGGCTGGTATCTCACATTAGTACAATTTGGGTTTTATTCCATTTTTGGACTTATAGAATTACAGCTTATTCAAGACAAGAGGAGAAGGTATGATATTTATTTTTATAATCTTAAAATTTGATTCTTCAAAGCTTGATTTTTATAAGTAGTTTTACTAGGTGGACAAGACTTATGCAAAAATTTAGCTCCAGTTTGTAAAATAAAAAAAACTATAGAGACAACTCAGGATAATATTCTTCAAAAAACTACATGTTAACTTATGAAACTGTCTGGAACCGATGAATTTTCAGAATATGAGTGACTTTTAAATATAAAACTTTCCCCCATTCCATTTTAAAATGTAAAATATTTATATATAAATGTAATTTTTGGATCCTCATATCAAAAATTAGTGCAGAAGTACAATTAATAAAATATTTTTCAGGAACATGCATAACTTTCACATTTAACCTTTAATTAAAAGGAAACCTATATTTTGTTAGTTTATATATAGCACTTCTACACATCTATATTCTTCTATATAAATAAAAATGTAAATGTTTGTTTGTTCAAAATCTTAAATCTCCGAAAGTTCTTCACCGATTGCTTTGAAATTTTGACACAACATTGCATTCAAATACGCACGTGTTTTTATATACCTACTATTATATAGATGTCACACCTGTGACAGGTAAAAACATGCTTTTTTAAAAAAACAGTGCCATCTGTTGGCTGAGTGAACGAGAGCCACAGCAACGCGTGGCCGGGTACAGCTAGTAAAATATATGAAATAAAAGATATTTAAAACTTTCAAAAGAATTTTTTAATTGGCTTAGCATACAGTGAAAATGCTTCTTAAAATCTGGAATCCAGTGACCTGAGTGGCTTCCATGCATAAAGTAGATTAGGAGAGCAACCTCTTCCTAGACCAGGGGTAGGCAACCTTGGCTCTTTTATGACTCGTGGACTTCAACTCCCAGAATTCCTGAGCCAGCTCCCAGAATTCTAGGAGTTGAAGTCCACGAGTCATAAAAGAGCCAAGGTTGCCTACCCCTGTCCTAGACTGTAATGTACAAGTAGTCCTTGCTAAACAATCGTTTTATAATTGTTCAAGGTTATAATGGCCACAAACAAGTGCTTTGTGACCCATAAAACATCCCCGGCTGTCATAAATGGTCATGCTGTCCCCCATGTAATTGCCTATCAGATTAATCAGCTTTACGGTCCATCACGGTGTACTGCAGTCATGTGATTGAAATTCACAAAAAAAATTTTTTGCCAGTTTCCAGAAAAAAAATCCTATTCAGTTGAACTGTTTTACTTCAATCATGCATTTGCTTAACAACAGTGTAGTCACTTAATGACTGCCACAAAAAAGGCCAGAATATTATTTCTGGTCACGTGGGTGTCTCAATTTATGACTTTTACAACTTACGACTGTAATTCTGTGACTATAAGTCAAGGACTACCTGTATTCATTCTAAATCTAAATTTAAAATAAAATCTACATTCCTAAATGTGAAAGAACTGTCTGTTCAGCCACTGGACTTTTATTCCATCTTTCTACCAATGAAATGCACTCAAAGCAACTGCGGAATTCATGGGGTAGATTTTATATCGGGCTTTTTTATGGGAAATCAAAGGGCGAAATTGTCAGCACAGCTGTTTGAGAATTATCCTATTGATTACTATAAAAATGAAACAATCATTGCTATTGAGACCACATTCTTTTTTTTTTCACCATGTTAATGTGGGACAAAGCATAAAGACTGTATAAGTTCATTTTTTACAAAAAGAAAAAAAAATGAGCAAAATTGTAATAGTAAAACAGAGGCTTTACCTTGAGTAGTTAAACATATTCTGACTTAACGTTTAATAAAATTCAGATTTCAACATTTATATATACCATGCTTTGCAAAAAAAAAAAAAAGCCACCAACTTCATTCATACTTTTTACTTACCAAAATAATTAATCTTCTTTATAGTGCTGCCATTTGTTCCCAATATTAGAGCTTCATTTATATTTTCCAGGATCCCAGGCAAAACCTACATGATAATAGCTTTTCTAACAGTGGGGACTATGGGTTTATCAAATACCTCCTTAGGATATCTGAATTATCCTACACAAGTAATCTTCAAGTGCTGTAAACTGATCCCAGTTATGATAGGAGGAATCTTTATACAAGGTATGGCTTATTCTTGCTATTGATTGCTCTTCATTTCAAAAAATAACCTTGTAAAGCCCCTGTATTGGTTTCTCCTTCCCCCTCTCCAACCTCCACTAAAAAAAAATCTAGAGGACTTAATTTTGATCAATAGGAAATGTGCATGAAAACAAAATCAGAAACAAGGCCTCAAATCCACTTGTGCTCTCCAAACAACTTTTATACATCTTGTATATCTTGTTGCTAGCAAGAATTGCAAACTATTTTCTGCTACCTGTAGGCTGTTGAGATAATTTTTAATATAAGATTGGTAAAATATTTGAAACTGCCTTATTATACGAATATCTTATCTGCTTTTGGTTTAGCCTGCCTAAAATGTAGAGAGAATATACATAATAACATTAAGTGCTTTGGATTAATTTAACATCCCATCACTCATACATACATGAACATCCAAAGTATGTTGTGAAATACAAGAAAAGAATTGTTCGTTCTCTTCTTCAGTAATCTCAGAGCACATCACCGTGTTCCTAACTCTTTTGTGTACTTGTTGATCATGCCTCTTATGAGCTATTTCAGTGATAGTACATAGTTAATCAATTAACTGATTATAACTATGAGGAGGACAAAGTAGAACGCTTATGAATCATTTGAGAACTGTTGCACAGGGAAGACAAGCACAAAAGTATAATATCCCTTATTAATAAAATTCTCCAAGTCTAGTGTTCCCCCCCCCCCCCATTTTGCTTCACTATAATAATCTATGGGAAGAAAACTGGTATATTTTTTGTGGAAATTATTATCTGTGGAAAACTGCAAAAACTGCCTTTGAACATTCTTAGATATATATATTTTTAAAGCAGCTAGTTCTGCTTCTGAAATTTGACTGCAGTAAAGTTATTTGGCTGGATTAACCACAGAACAGTAATAGGTGGATTAAGTGACAACAATTAAATTTGAAGTCAAATGTTAAAATGATTTCAAGGCTGAAGTCCTCTTTGTTGTTTAAATTGCAAATTTCAGACTTAATGTCTTTTTCAAATACCTAAAACGGCTCAAAACGTGATGAAGTGTACCATTTAAACATGCTTATGATAGAAGGATTCAGACGGCGTGCAAATGGCAGTATAAGCCAGGCAGAGAATGCACATAAGCCCTCTGTTGTGATATTGTGTCAGGATGTTGACACAAAAGGAGTGCTTCATGTGTTACTTTAATGCCATAGTGAGTGCTTCAGCTTTGCTCCTCACATCAGTGTGTGTGTGTGTATGTGTGTGTAATAACAAAACAGTGTGGAAAGAAAAGGTAACAGTACAGTATAGGTGTGTGTGTGTAATAACAAAACTGTGGAAAGAAAAGGTAACAGTACAGTCCCGGAAGAGAGCTGCACCAGTTTGCAAAAAAAAAAGTGTTTCACCTGTTTTTGTCATTATATACAAGAATACCCCATTACTGCAAAACATTTTGAAAATATATATGATAATAAATGAATGAGTTTTTAAATGCCACAAAATTAACTGTTTTTTTTACTGTAAAATATATATGGCTATCTTACTGATAACTACTGCACTGTATGTACGTATGTATATATGTATACACAGAGAGCGAGAAAGAATATTATGCAGTGTGGAAATAGCCCACATAAAAAGAAGAATATTAATGTAGCATCATATGAATGGACTAAAGTAGTCTGCCTGAGATAGTATCAACATTGTTTCTTCTCCCCCCCTTTTTTTTTTATTTTAACAATACAGGGAAACGTTACAATATTGTAGATGTTTCTGCTGCAGTATGTATGAGCTTGGGCTTAATATGGTTTACTCTAGCTGATAGCACAATTGCACCAAATTTCAATTTGACAGGTAACTTTTATGTTTTGGAATTTTATTCTTTTTTTAAACTTGGAAATACATGCTGTTTACAAAAGTGAACATATAGATAAAGTGAAACTATTGACTGGTTGAATTGACTCTTCTGCTTGAATTCCTGTAGGGACATGGACAGTTACACAAAACAGGGACTCTTGTTTATTGAGGTCTAGTTAACTTGATACTGGTCCAGGAAATATTTCAGATAGTCCTCAGTTTAGAAACAGTCATTTATATACAGAGTTACAATGCCTTGGAAAGGGTGCCTTACAATCCGCAGGACATTTCTGGCCATCATAAAACTTAATGTTGCATGCGTGTGCGCACACACATACCCTACATCACATGACTGTGTCACCTTAAAATTGAGGGCATAGTTGGAAAGCTTGAACTACACCCAATTCAAATACTAAGTTTTGGATATCATATTACTTCCCTGTTTCATTAACTTGGTATTTGAATTTAAACATTTACAGTGGATTCAGAAAGTATTCAGAAAGTATTCAATTTTGTTATGCTGCAGCCTGATTCTACAGTTGTTGAAAAAACATTTCTCATTAATCTACCTTCAGTATCCCATAATGACAGAGTGAAAACAGAATTTTAGAAATGTCTATAAATTTATTCAAAAGAAAACTCTGAAATATCACTATTTCATGCTAAACAGACAAACTAATTTCCTATTTTTCCTTGAAGTTTTTACTAGGTCTCCAACCAATTCATAACCAACTACTTTGAAATCTTTTAGTATTAGCTTAATTATCTTCTTTCCCCCCCCCCCCCCCCNCCCCCCCCCCCCCACAGCTGAGAACAGAGTATAAGTGCTCTATATTTCTGACAAGTGAATATTAATCTCTGTGATTGGACTGTCAGATTTGCTTATTATTACAAAGCTATTATATTCTAGACATTTTCATAAATAAATATATATTTTAAAATTATAATTGTTGGCTATGTATGTCTATTGTTTAAGTATATTTACATTATACCTGTTTTTATTTTTCTGATTATTTGAAGGAGTGGTCCTTATATCCCTTGCCCTCTGCGCAGATGCAGTTATAGGAAATGTGCAGGAAAAAGCAATGAAGTTGCACAGTGGCTCAAATTCTGAAATGGTAAATCCTCATTTTTTGTAATGCCATTTAATTGATTGAGAAATATAGAATTGAAATGTAGATCTTTTGTTTGAAATCATGTTAAAAATTCAGATGTAAAAATATTAGAAGAGATATTACTGGTTATATAGTTTATATTCTGTTACTCTGATCTAAAAGAACGATAAAAAAATCTTTTGTTAAAAAAATGTATCAAACAGTTTTTCAAATATTCAGCTTTCCAGATGGATTATGTATATTCATAGTATGTTATGCATTCATTAGCCTCTTTTTATTATCCTTCAGTTAGAAAGAAGGCTGCCACTACAGACTTGTTTTAACATTTACTCCGTTAAATGTAGCAATAGCTCTCAATAGCTGACATAGATTGATATATTGGAGTGCTGTTTTTAAATCTGTTTTCTTTATTTATAAATCTGGTAAACAGAAAAAAGGAAGAACCTGTTTTAAACATTCAAATTGTCTCAAGATGTTTGATAATTGACTACAGTCCCTAATAATTATAATTCGCCAGACTGTAATATTAAATGTTACATATTTGTAAATAGTACTGAAGCATTAGTCACATTAGCACAGCTCAATTTCAGTACCTTTTATTGGACCTTTTGATCACCCCCCCTCTCACCCCTTTCTGGTTTCTCACAGCCGGACTTGTTGCTATTGAATGTTCCACAGGACGGTTCTGCTGGCTCTGCGTGATTCCCCCGCCGCGCAGACCTGGCCCAGTACACTCTCAAGGGCCCACCTTGATGAAGGGGTGTGGAGCCCCGAGAGGTGGTGTGCAGCAGTAATTAGTGGGAAAAAACCC
>NW_015386408.1:1816916-1849604 GCF_001527695.2 Protobothrops mucrosquamatus
GCCTAGGGGGGGATTTTATAGGGATTTTAAAGGGATTTTATAATTTTTCTAATACAGGTTAATTAATATATATTTTAATTTGGCTTTTAAATATTTATTGTATAGCTCTGTTTTTATTTACCTGTAAGCCGCCCTGAGTCCCTCGGGAGAAGGGCGGGGTATAAATTAAAGTAATAAATAAATAAATAAATAAATAAATTATGGAACTAGATCTGTCTGTTCAAAATATGGTCAGGCTAGTTAAAAATAACTTTTGTACAAAATTCTAATTCAGTTTCTCAACCATTTCTGTCTTATCACTAAGTTAAAATTAACATTACTCTTCCACATAAAATGTTTGGACTTAATATTTTAATATATATTAGATATTCAATAATGTCAGGATCTTTTTAATGTATTTAGTCAGTGGCACCTCTCAGTTTTCTGATGTTCTGTCTCTGGAATAAAAACAATATGCCCTTTAATAGAAGGAGAGAATAGTGCATTTTATTAATTACTACCGAAAACAGTAGGCATTGATTAAGGTATAATGACCCATTGATTTTGATGGAGATTTAAGAATGTATTTCACTGAAATCAGTGGGTCTTAAACATTTCTAACTTTGATTCCCCATAATGTACTGTGTATAGCAAGGATTACAAATCACAGTTCTTCACCAGTATACTGAAGTGAGAGCCAAATTGTATTATCCATGGAATATCCATAGTTTAAACTTTTGATCCTGGACTTTTTGTCGGAAAATAAATAATAATGCGTGTTCACAAATTAGCTGTTTCAGGAGCAAAATGGCAGCCAACGCACAGGAATATAATATAATACCAGTAAAGGATGAAATGCCTCAATGCTACTTTTTGTATCAAAATAGTATCTTGGGATACAGCAAGTCTTCTGTTTTAGTGAAAATGTTGGACTAAAGTGTAAGTCAGTTGAAAGCAATGGTTCAGTATTTTTCAGAACCGAACTGGAAAATTTTCTCTAGTACCAAAACGTTTTAATTTTTGAAAATGAATATAATACATACAGTATCTCTTTTTTTCTTCCATGCATTTTTCCTATGAGTACAGGGCCCACTTTTTTGGGATTAATCAAATTTTGATCCATTCGTTGAGACAGGTGTTGCCTGCTACACTTGTCACCTGCGCTTGATACTGTGGGCGGAGTAAAGTGAGTGGCGCAAAGTCATCTGGTACTCACGTCTAAGGCAGGACTATAACTTACAATCTCCTGGTTTCTAGCCTGGTGCCTAAGGCTCTTAAACCAAACTGGCTCTCTAGGGCAATGCATGACACCATTGCATAATTTTCCCAGGGATGATCTTATTTATCTCATTTGTTGACTGCCAAAATATAAGTTAGTTATGTGAAATGCAGATTACTTGACTTGTGAGTCTTTTTGTGACACAATTAGGGTGTCTATTTCTAAATAATTTGAACTTGTGAGATATTGCATTACCTAAGGGAATGCAAGGGATATTGCATTACCTAAGGGAATGTTTGCAGATCCACAGAGCAAATTTGTGACATATTTGAAACAACAGAAGTTTAAATAATTTGTTTTTGTAATTATTCTAGGTTTTGTATTCCTATTCAATAGGTTTCCTGTACATTTTATTGGGACTGACATGCACTGCTGGCCTAACTCCTGCAGTAACATTTTGTTCAAAGGTAAATGTGTTGATTCTATTACAATTTTCATTATTTTAAAATGTAAACTTTGCATTTATGTGCTGTTGGGGTACTTGTTGGATGAACTGTTTAATATTTTTTTCTATTTGTGCTGTTTATAAATATAAAATAAGAAAAATAAATTGTATTATTCATTAAGGCTGAAAGATAGTCCCCTTCAACCGAACTGGGAATTATTTCTCAGTAGATACATTTAGCATTGTACAGTAATACAACAAAGCTTGAAAACGCTTATATGTAATCACCCTCATCAGAATTACTTTGTATTCTTTGAAATGTCAAGGAATGTTTATAATTTAATTATTGCTTTATCCATTATTCATCAAAAATTAAATACAAACTTTGAAAGCTTTAAGCACTTTTACTTTAGTTCAGGCAGCATATTAAAGACATTTATTTCATTTTGCAATACCTCAGGGTTTGTTTAGCATTTTACTAATAATGTTGTTATTGTTCTTGCAGCGCCCAGTTCAAACATACGGCTATGCATTCTTATTCTCCTTGACTGGCTATTTTGGAATCTCTTTTGTCCTGGCTTTGATTAAAATCTTTGGGGCTCTTTTAGCTGTAACAGGTATTATTGAGTTTATACATTTACAGGAGAATTGAATCAGATGCCATGTTTGGATAAAATTTGTAAACTGTGTAATTTCTAGATGTTTGAAGTAGGTTGATGAAGGTCTTCTACTACAACTACAAAGCGCTCGATGTTTGCTCTGATGCCTATTCATTTATTCTGGATTTTTTTTGTTTAAATTCAGGTGGTGAGAGTGCAAATTAAAAAGCATGTAATGTTTTCATTTTGATATAGATATTATTGGAAAGAAATTGGCGTAAATTCAAATTCATATAAGAGGTTCATGAAATTCCATAATGAGCTATGGAAAAGAATAATCATTAATATATATAAATTATGCATTTAGCTGTTTAGAAATATGTTTTTATCCGACTTTTTTTTTAAAAAAATCTTTAATAGGGTTACAATGAAAACTGACCCAGAAATCTTCCAAGGGGGTTAAAACAGGTGATATTCACCACAAAAAAAAAATATTCTCAATCAATTGTAAAATAATTCAGCTGAAAAACCAAACATAGTCATTAAAATTCAAAAGACAAGAACAAAAAGCTGTAGAAAGAGCTTGACATTCTCCAGCCTTGTCCAAAGGTGTTGACTAACTTCAACCTTACACTTGCTTCCATATTTGGATTTAAGTGACAACTGAGGTGATGCTATGTATTACTGCTTCTTTTGTTTAGCATAGACCAGGGATAGTCAACCTTGGCTCTTTTATGACTCGTGGACTTCAACTTCCTTTATTGGCATGCCAATTATACATACATTTTGGGTACGTAAGGAAGCACCAGATGAAGTGGCATACAGGAAAAAAAAATTGAGAGAAGGCCTAGGACAGGGGTAGGCAACCTTGGCTCTTTTATGACTTCTGGACTTCAACTCCCAGAATTCCTGAGCCAGCCATGCTGAGGGGAAAGGGAGAGTTTCCAAGCTGAGCCATGCTGGCTTAGGAATTCTGGAAGTTGAAGTCCATGAGTCATAAAAGAGCCAAGGCTGCCTACCCCTGGCATTGACTGTCTCAATAGCTGCAAACTAAGTCTCAACTTGACTGGTAATAGCCATTGAAATGGCACCCAAAATAAGGCTGCCCGGTTGTCAACCAAATTTGCCAGAAGGTGAATGTAATTAAACCACTTTTCCTCTTTGTATCTCCATTTTTCACTCTTAAAATTACCATGACCATAAAGAAGCCCTTTGGGGTGGTGGTGATGGGGGCAGATAAGTTCTGTTACTGCTGCCTAATATTTCATAGGAAGGCATTGTGGCAGAATAAGATCACAAGAGTGTTGAAGGGTTGATAAGAGGTCCTACAACTACGAAATTGTACTGAATCAGACAGCTGACAAGCTTTCGTAGCAACATAATTGGCTGATATTGTGCCTACAGGGGAATTCCACTATAAATGCTCTGTGATATTTGACTATTCTAATACCTAAAGAGGTTGCCATAAGCTAATAACTACTGTAACTAGTATACCGCAGTATGTGTTAGATAGCCTTAATCACCTATCTTCTACCAATTAATGAAATTGCTTGTCACCATTAATAAGTTTCATTCTGAGATGAAAGCTTTCTCTTTAATAACCAGTTATAATCACTTACTTTTAAGACACTGCCTTTCAATATCTTTAATTACTTTACATTCCCATTCCTTGATCTAACTTCTAACTGTTTTAAGCTTGAACACTACAGCAATTTTCAGTAAGAATGTTGGTTGGACAGACTGGTTGGAGCCTGTGGCAATTGAAATCAAGCAATGCAAGATTGAAGAAGCTTCATATTTATATTTTCTACAGCATTCTTTAAGAAGTTGTATTTTAATTGGATTGGAATGAATATATAAAGTCCTTCTGTGTTTTTCTTTCCTTCAGTTACAACTGGAAGAAAAGCAATGACAATTGTCCTTTCTTTTTTGTTTTTTGCAAAGCCATTCACATTCCAGTAAGTATTTCTCCTGTATCACATTTTTGTTTAAAATTTAAACAATGTTTTATTCAAATATGTTCACAAAAACCATACAGTTAAATAATACAATGAGAGATTTGCACTAGATCAGTGGTTCTCAACCTTTTTAATGCCGCGACCCCAACCGGTCGTAAGTCGAGGACTAAACCGGTTGTAAGTCGAGGACTAAACCGGTCGTAAGTCGAGGACTTTCCCTGCCCGGGAGCGCCGCACATGCGTGGTTCCGCCCCCTGCGCCAGCCGAGGCGTAGCTGGCAAGCGGCAGAGACGGAGCAGGCCGACCACCAGCTGGCCCAGCCCAAGGGAGGTAAGGCACCCGCCGGAAAAGGGGGAAAAAATGGACAAAAAAAATGGCGGACAGCCTTGCTTGGCGACCCCCGTGAAATGGTCGATCGACCCCAAATGGGGTCCCGACCCACAGGTTGAGAACCACTGCACTAGATCATACTGAACATATGCACACAGAGACGTTTACCTGTCTTCATACATTTGCTAAGAAATCAAGTAGAAATAGAAAATATTGAAAAAAAACAGACGGGCAACTGAGCAAACGGCTGTAGACATTTCTGCTGAAAAGCATAGAAGTGAAGATTGTTTAATGAAAGAGTAGCCTGGTAGGGGCTCCTTGTCTAATGAACATCAACCCTTTTTTAGAACACCTAAACAAGACGTCTCTCTTTTTTCTTTCTCTCCATTTAGTTTTATTTTACTCGCATTCCACTCCCATTTCCATCCCCAGCATGCTTCTTCCTCTTTATTGCTGCCCCTAGTGCAGTGGTTCTCAACCTGTGGGTCGGGACCCCATTTGGGGTCGATCGACCATTTCACGGGGGTCACCAAGCAAGGCTGTCCGCCATTTTTTTTGTCCGCCATTTTTTCCCCCTTTTCCGGCGGGTGCCTTACCTCCCTTGGGCTGGGCCAGCTGGTGGTCGGCCTGCTCCGTCTCTGCCGCTTGCCAGTTACGCCTCAGCCGGCGCAGGGGGAGGAACCACGCATGCACGGCGCTCCCGGGCAGGGAAAGTCCTCGACTTACGACCGGTTGGGTAGTCCTCGACTTACGACCGGTTTAGTCCTCGACTTACGACCGGTTTAGTCCTCGACTTACGACCGGTTTAGTCCTCGACTTACGACCAGTTGGGGTCGCGGCATTAAAAAGGTTGAGAACCACTGCCCTAGTGAAACAAAGGAAAAGAATGTATGGTATACCTTTATTTGTGCATGTGGGGATGGGCTTGTGTTTGTGTGAGAGAAGAATATTTGATAGATGCAGATTAAAGATTAATCAGCTTTTAAAATTTAAATCAGTAAGTATTGATTCAGTTGATTCTAATTTATTTTCGTGGGTTTTCCGTTTTCAGAGTTTACATTGAGTCATGCATTTGTTAGGTGAAAGGAATCTCCAGGATTGATTTAGGCTAGAATTAGTAAGCCATAGTAGGTCAGGTGAGGAAGGTGGTTTGTGTTTATCTGTTGTTGTTTTTTTCTGTCTGTTTTTACCTTGTGGTTGGAATAGCTACATCCAATTTTGGGTGGTCTTCCTTGAGGTGAATGCCGTATGTCTCTCTTTTCTTTACATGAGGATGCACTTGTAAGTTCATCCATTGGTAAATATCCATTATTACACTCGAGACCTTTATCCTGGTGATGTTAGAATTATTTAACGGAATAATATGGATAAGGTTTAGTTAGATCTTCTGACAGTCATTCTCAAACTATGGCCAACAACAAGTATCTAATACTACATCTTCATTGTTATCATCATCAGACCTGCTTCTTTAATCAGTCGCAGTGAACAGGAAGTAATTCTGCAGCTTGTCATAAATATGAGTCAGTTGCAGAGTCTGGATTTTGATCACGTGACCATGGGGATGCAACTGTGTGAAATGCTCATAAGTCACTTTTTTCAGTGCCATTGTAACTTTGAACGGTCACTAAATGAACTGTTGTAATTCGAGGACTATCTGTATGTTCTATAACTCACTTCACTTCTATGGTGGCTGTTTTGCATTCTGTATGAATCTTAATGTGTTGGATTGTTACACATGCAGTTGCTAATGTGACTCTTTTTCTTTCATTCACCCCTTTTAGGTATGTGTGGTCAGGTTTATTAGTTATCCTTGGCATATTTCTCAATGTTTACAGCAAGAATATGGATAAAATCAGATTGCCTTCACTGTGCCGTCCCTGGAATAAATCTCTGGAAGACAGAAAGACAAGGACGTTATCCCAAACAGTATAAAACTGGCCTGTGCCCTGTGTTGCACTAGACTGTTTGCTTCTGTTCTTTCACTGCAATAGTCTCCAGCTGAATCATTTTCCAAAGGGAATGATGTTAAAACCAAAGGAATTGAAGGCGCTTTTGTCTACAGAACTTTCTTTGAGCACTTGGACTCCCTTCTTGGAAGGGATGGTTGAAGGATGTCATTGGACAAGGAGCGTGGAAAAATAATAATTCTTGGGAAAGCTGCTATTGAAATTGCCTCTCTAAATGGAGCATTTGGGAGACCGAATAATGTGATTAATCTGGGCATTTTAATTGTGCAAAAGGTGCTTTGGCAGTGGCTGAAATCAGTGGGCCTTGTTTTACTGTTGAAATGTTTATTTAAATGTAATTTTGCATTGAAACTTAATTGAAGCAAATCAAACTTGATTGATAAAAGTGAAAAGTTTAAACCTTCAAGGTTGAGATCATTATGCCATTTTTTTTTCTTTTTAAATAATAAAATCTATCCCAGATTGTTTTTAACCTTTGTTCTCATTGTTTTAGCACTGTGGATTTCTTCTGAGAAAAACTAGAACTCCTAAACCAAGAGTCCCCAATCCCTGGGCCATGGCCTCTTTGGAATCGGGCCGTACAAGTAGCAGGCCAGCCCACATATGCGCACGCAGCTTGACTCGCACGAGCAGTAGGCTGGCATTCACGCATATGTACAGGCGTGTGCAACTCAACTTGCGCAAGTTGAGCTGTGCCCACATACGTCTGCACACTGGCCCACCGCTCGCGCAAGTCGAATTACACATGCACTTGACCTAGTTCCCCTCCCAGCTGGGCTGCCAAGCTGCAAAGGTTGGGGACCACTGTCCTAAACCATAAGGGCTTTTTGAGAAGAGAACAGTCTGCTATCTATGCATTTTCTATCATATAACTGATTCTTTTATGAAATTATCTTTTTACTAATGTTACAAGTAGGTCTGCACAAACGTTCTGAGTTCAAAATGGTCATTTGAGTGTTCCAAGCTTGAAATAAAACTGAAGCATGCTGAGACTTCTCTTTCAAGATTAAGACAGTGCAAATTGGTCCAGCCTCAAAAACAAAAACTTGGCTATTTTGAAGTGTCATGTGATGAATATTCTGATCACAAAATATAACCTTGAACAAACCTTATAACAAATTGTTCCGACTTCAAAATAGACAATTTCGAATATTCTGAGCTCAAAGCAAAATTTAAATATTTCAGTTTTGTTCTGATGGAACATTGTAATGGAATGTTTTAAGGAGGATCATTTAGTTCTGAGCTTGAAAAAAAATGCATTTCTCATTTTATTCATATCCCCCTTATAAAAGTATTCAGAAAGGTTTGATTAGCCAACGAACTTACATCATTCCACAAAATACTGTTTCTTGTTACTTCTGCACATTGAAATGAAAGAAGAGAAGGCTGGGAAAATAGCTAGGGAGTAGCAGATGAATTATTTTGTACCTTTTTTGATATTGTAATTAAGTTATAAATTTAATCATTCTGTGAAGTTTTCTGTAGCATGTGTTTTTTTTAAAAGCAAATGCTAAAATACTGTGCCACTCTAATTTTATAGCTAAATAAATTATGCACATGAGCGTATACTTGCATATTTTACCTACATTATTTTGTTTTTGTAATAATCATGAAGATCCAGAACATTTGTGCAGGATAATAAAAGTCCACCCTTGCAATGGAATTAGTCTGTTTGAACAGATCATCAGAAGATCTCAAGCAAAATCTTTTATCCTAAGCAGCTGAATATTCCATTTCGGGAACAAAGCATACATTTTGAAGAATATAATATTGTACTTCCTATCAGGTGTTCCTAGGTTTTGTATGAGATAGCAATAGCAATAACACTTTGACTTATGTACAGCTTCACAGTGCTTTACAGCCCTCTCTAAAGATTTACAGAGTCAGCATATTGGTCCCCAACAATCTGGGTTCTCATTTTACCGACCTTGGAAGGATGGAAGACTGAGTCAACCTTGAGCTGGCGAGGATCGAACTCCTGGCAGTCAGCAGAATTAGTGTGCAGTACAGAGAAGAGCAACAAAGATGATTAGGGGACTGGAGGCTAAAACATATAAGGAACGGTTGCTGGAATTGGGTATGTCTAGTTTAATGAAGAGAAGGACGAGGAGTGACATGATAGCAATGTTCCAATATCTTGGGCTGCCACAAAGAAGAGGGAGTCAAGCTATTCTCCAAAGCACCTAAAGGTGGAACAAGAAGCAACGGATGGAAACTAACCAAAGAGAGAAGCAACCTAGAACTAAGGAGAAATTTCCTGACAGAACAATTAATCAGTGGAACAACCTGCCTCCAGAAGCTGTGAATGCTCCAACAATGGAAGTTTTTAAGAAGAGACTGGACAGCCATTTGTCTGAAATGGTATACGGTTTCCTGCCTGAGCAAGGGGTTGGACTAGATGACCTCCAAGATCCCTTCCAACTTTATTATTATTACTGCATTCTAACCATTATGACACCACAGAGATGTAGTTCGTAGCATTTCATCATAATTTGACAAAGGGTTGCTTTATTTTACACAGAGATACGAAAAAGATCAGTTTAATTTTTTTTTCTTTGGCTAACCAACTGTTCTTATGCATTTCACATACAACGAATGTTAATCATTTTTGGTTGGCAGCCCGCTCAGCATCCATTTTACATTTCAAAAGCCGAATGAAAGCAACTTATATTTTCTACACTTTCATTAAAAAAAGATAAAAAAAGTATTGGCATCAAACTTAATTTCCCAGTTTCTTGGCTGAAATCATGATAAAAGAGCTCACTCTGGGAAAATGAAATCTATAGCATAGCACTGGCTTATTTAAACTTCTCAGCTGTCCTACTCTGAAAAGCTGAAGAAGAGATTAGAAAAAACACTTGAGTCAAAAGGTATTAATTAAAAAACATTTTGTCCTCTTTTTAATCTTTTTTTTTTCTTTTAAGCATAGGGTATTTTGCGCCTCACACTCCCTTTGCCCAGTTCATCTGGTTTGGCTGGCCTCTGCTTTTTCCTGAGCCTTGTGCAATAAATAATGGGAGATGTCTAAAGCTCATCACAACTGCAAATGGGGTGGTGTAGAACCTTCATCCTCTCAAAATTGCCACAGCAGGAATAGTTGGCAGCTCATCTATTACATCCATTACTCCAACACAACCCTTCCCTATTTGTCCTTGGCTATTGTAAGGCAGGCTGCTAAGGCAGAGATCCTTGACAAAGCCTTAGTCTTATTTGTATTTTATAAGGGTTTTTTTTCCTCCAAGGAGCAAAACAGTCTTATGTATGCAACACATATAGCCCATAATTTGCCACTATTTGTGCTTGTTCCAGGGACTGCGGCCATTCCCGGATGTCTGCCTTCCTCATCCCTACTCCCCAAGTCTAGAATATACCAGTCAAAAGTGCAGGTGTTGCATTGTTCTATTTTCACAAAAGGCCGTGAATGGCAGCCAAGATCACAAGATGCACTGCTTCCTTTACATCCATCCTTCTTGTAATTGCCGAGCCCAAATAGCAAATCTTACCATTTTCATTATAGCTGAAATGATTTTGAAGCATTATTAAAATCATAAATAACACACTGTTATAATTTAGTTGCGTGAAATAGAAGGATATATTTCTTGGACATGTGTAACAATACATGTATTGCCATACTATACACCACTATTTTCATTGAATTACTAGCGGTCTATGAACATTTCTGTAATTTTCCCAAACTTTAGAATCCTACCCAAGTTCCAATTTGAGTACAATTGCTACTTGGGCCAATTGCTCTGTCCTAACAAAACACTAAGCATCCTGATCAAGGCCACCTTTTCTTGGCATAGTCTCCCCAGATACTTGTCAGATTATTTGTTCACAACCAACAGAGTTGTAGACCAATGCCAGACTGAAGAAGACATGTATAGGCAGTTGAACAACATGTACTTGAAGAGAGCTCAGAAATTGAAAACCTGACCACATTTTTTAAAATCCAGAGCAAATTCAAAATATATACACCATCCTTACCTCAGCGTTGTATCATTCTACATAATGAATCTGTTAATTTGCACTACATTACGAGTAAATCATCATAAAATAAATATTCCAAATCTTTGAATTATTTTTGAAGCTTCCATTTTGAGGGGGGGGAAGATATTAGGTATGAAACAGATCATAATACTGATATCATTTACCTTCTAGCAAAAATCAGAATTGACTGACTGGATATACTTGGCAATGAAATAGGCTCTTTTACATGCCACAAGGTTACAGCTGCTCTTGTACTAAACAGATTCTAAAACAAGGAAATGCAAAAATGCACAATAAAAAATATTCATGCAACTAAATTGCAGCATAACCTTTGTGAGCGGCACTTCACTTCATCAGATGTATAGAGTGCCTTATGCCTTCAATAAAATTTGTTAGTAAAAAAAAAAAAGGTTGCTACCAGATTCCTTCTGATTTTTGGCCAGCATAGACTAACATGGATTTCCTACAAAAATTTCAAGCAAATAAAGTAGAATGTGAATTTTATACATTTCAACCACAGACTCAGGCTGTTATAAAATTCTCCATCTCTCCTTCCTATTTTGATAGAAACACAGGTGTGAGAGAGCGGCTTGGTGGCCTAGCAGTGAAAATGCTCACCTCCCACTCAGAAGGTTGAGAGTTCAATGCTAGGTAGTAACAGATTTTTCTCTCCAAGGGCACAAAAATATCTGCTGCATCCAGCCCATAAATGCTCCATCCAATCGCCCCAATTCTGCCCCAAATTAAGTACAGGGTCGTAAAAAGGGAGAGAGGTTTTTTTATTTTATTTTACACAGGTGTGTCCAGCTGAACAGCTCAGATTCTTCCTTTTGTTTAATATTTGATGGAATCATCAAGACATTTTGACCGAAAAACCAGTGTCATATTTTCCTGTCAACTACAAAAGGGACTGTATTTTAAATGTGGGCATTTGCTAAAACATGCTTCCAAGTGTTGAAGCAGTATGTAGGTGCTTTAGATATTAATCAACCACCCCAATGAGAATAAATTGAAACTACACAAAATAATTTCTAGGTGGCGTGTGCCCTTAAATTTCATGGTTTAGCAAGTGATCTGGAAAGCAAAACGGGCTGTTTTTCATGCTTGCGCGGTAGAGATTCGCCATCTCTTTCAGGTCCGTCTCCTTGTCAAGCACGCAGACAAAAGGAGGAGGAGGAGGAGGAGGAGGGGAAAAAGAGAGAATGACTTCCATGCACTCCATTCATGTCAGTACCCAACAACTTTAACAGCACAAATATTCTGCAGTCAGTCATGAAAAGAAATTTTTAATAATAAATATCTAACAATTAATGGGCTGGTAGCTGCAGTTGTCTTGAGGGCATAATATCTAATTTCCTTGCAGTGTCTCAATATCCTTACTTTTCACGCTGCAACAGTCTATCATTAAAACCGAATGCAGGTTTCTATCACTTTTATTTATTTTTCAAATCAACTTATAAATCAGTGCCAGGCCTTGTTACAGATGAGTTCCAATAAATTATCGGCTGTGGACAAATTCTGAATGTTAAACACTCCGTTCTCTCTCCTCACTCCTACCCCCCTCCTTTTCCCCCCTCCCCTTTCTCTTAGTCTTAGTGGGCTTCTTTGTAGCCCTCTGGGCTTGGAATCCTAACGCACGCTGGATTTCCCTCCGTAGCAACCAAGAACCTTGCTACTTAATTACATGCCATTTAAATAATGTAAAAGGGCATTTGTATTTCTGCAAAAATGAATACGTACAGTAACAATTTGAAAGTTCAGAAACAAGATTTACCTTTTTTGAACTTGGCTGCAGGTAGCATTTTTTTTTATCATACATACACTCTTATATTCAACAGAGGGGGGGGAAATCTCTTTTATATTTCCATTAGTAACTGGAGGAGAGGAGTGAATGAATTTTTTTTCTTTCCCTTACCATAGGCTTCAGACACTCCTGGTTCATTATTATAGTTATCTATTGCAGCTGATTTGATTCCTATTCCTAATCTTAGATTTTTATTGTTCTCATATCGCTAGCTATTATATTCCGGTATGTCTCTTATTCCTCCACTCCACCAGCATGTCTGCCATAAAACCAGTATACAAAATTGTGCTCATTTGTTTTCAGGAGTACTTATGACTTAGGATCCATTTCTGAAGGAGCAGAGAGAAGCATTCGGACGTCTGCCCATAGGCTATACCAATACTGATTGATGAATTGATTGATTGATTTTAATTTGTTATACCCACTCAACTCCAATGGGCTTTGATGGTCCTGGAAAAGCAGATGGGAAGAAGAAAGGATGGGATGTCTCCCTTGGAAGCTCTCCTCTGCAAGTCATCAATGCCAGACTGTATAGGTCACACTAGGTTATTGTTTTATTAATGGTTTCTTTCTAATGTGCATGTTTTCATTCACTATTTCACAATGTGTGAACTTTTTTCCTCAGGACAATAGTCCATGTAATGAAATAGCTCAGGATCTACAAAAAAACCCCACCCAATTATGTGATGATAATAATTTTGTATGTCTTTAAGGTGTTGTGGCGCTCTTTGCTCTTTGTCATTCAGCTTACACTTTTAAGAATCTGACTTAATTTAGTATCAAAGCAGGTGTGTCTTCAGTTCCTTGGTAAAAAAAAACCTTGTTGGTTTTGTTTTTTACTTAGTTTGCCTCTTTCCATATCTAGAATACATTAAACCATGCCAAAGTATTTTGGTATTTAGGGATTGTCAGCTGCAATTGTAAGATGCTATATCAAAAGCAATAGAAAGCAAAGGGGAAATTTGAATATTTCCAGCAAGAGTTGCCAAAGTAATCTTCAGCCTAACTTTATGATGTCTCTAAACACAAGTTGTGCAGCACATTTCTCAGGCCATGGGTTTACTAAAATCCGTTTGTCCCCACTTAAACATTTGGAGGGTAATTTGTTTGTTTTCCCCCATTCATTATACTTCAAGTGGATCCCTAAACCACTGGGCTATGGAGACAAGGCAATTCCATGATGCACTATTATAGCTATAGCACTGACCCCTTTAAGATGCTGTTAGTACAAAGAAAGCAATATTACTCAAAGAGCAGTGAACCTGATTTCTAGTTGCCATTTTCAATGAGCAAAATCCTCCCATCTCTTTTATGGAACGTAGAATTGATTAAGCAGAAGATTTCAGAGAAAATATGTTACCAAGTAAACTCTTATTGTTAATCCCCAGAAATTCTACACATCTAGACACATCCACACTTCTTGTACCTTAGGTTAGCATTCAAGATTCTTAGGGTGGGCTGTATTAACATACAGAGGAGCAGATCACACTGTTATTAGAGCAGAACTCTTTTGCATGTTAATGACAAAATTCACACCAGTGGCCCTTTTTGTTCTCAGAAGTAATATAGAATTTGGATAGCATTTAATGAGAAGGAAAGTGCCAATGCAAAAGTCATAGATTGAAATATTAGATTAATACTGACACAAGGGATAGAGTCAAAAGAAAATCTACATGAATTCATCTTATCAATGGTACCAGTTAATGAAGGATGTCCATTCTCTTCTTAAAAGCCTCCAGCGATGGAGCACCCACAACTTCTGAAAGCAAACCAGTCCTTTATCCAGTGGAATGGATTGCCTTCAGAAGCTGTGGGTATACCATCACTGGAGGCTTTTAAGAAGAGAATGGACAGCCACTTGTCTGGAATGGTATAGGGCAGTGATGGCAAACCTTTTAGACACTGAGTGGCCCAAAACCGCACCACCCCCCAGCTGCCCCTGCTCCACCCCTGCCCCACCCACCCTGCCCCTGCTCTGCCCCCCACTCAGCCCCCTGCCCTGCCCACCAGCAGAGCCACCTACCGCCTCCATGCCCTGCCACAGATCGCCCAAGTGGCCCTGCAGCACTATGGCAGCCACGTCCTCCACCCACACCCTGTGGCATCATCTGCGCGCGACAGGGCGCTAGGACAGAATCTTGTCCCTACTGCCCAGCTGCCATGTCCTTAGCTGCACTGCTCCACACAGGCCGCGCCCAGGGATGACTCTCCTCTGGGGGGACTGCTGGTGAGGAAGGGTCACGGGCGAAGGTGGGGCTGGGGCAATGGCATGCGTGCTCACAGAGAGGGCTCTGCATGCCACCTCTGGTACGCGTGCCATAGGTTTGCCACCACTGGTATAGGGTCTCCTGCTTGAGCAGGGGGATGGTCTAGAAGACCTCCAAGGTCCTATCCAACTCTGTTATTCTGTAAAGAATCTGTAAAGGATAGTTTTTTGTACAAAGGTGGCATGGTATTTCTTGGAATTTGATCCTTATCTTTTTAACTTTGGTCTCCACTTCCAAGCAATACTTGCAAACAGCTTGATAAGAAAAGAGTAGCATTCTCGACAGAATACACAACCAAAAGAGAGGTTTTTTATATAATAATATGAATACCATCTTAATGTTGCTGCAAGTGAAGATTGTTCAAGAATATCTAAGCTAAATCGAAGAAACAGGAAGAAGAGCATCTATTATTTTATTCTCTCTTTTTCTGAAGTCATTAAATAAAATTTAGGGGTGTGCATACAGAAATGCTGTAAGATTTGAATTAAGTTGCCAATAATTCATTGATCTTTAATAGTGCGTGGTTATAATAAGAATGAATTCATATTTGTATAGTACGAGTGACAGTGTGAGATGACATCTGCCCTAGGCAGGAGGATATTTATGTGTTACAATACATCTAAAGACCTTTAATATAAAGGCCTGTAAAGAATTATCTGAAATCATCCCTTATCTGCAACCCTACTAAGCCATGTCTTTTTCAGCTGTTATGTATAAAATGAAGAATGAGGTATGAGCAAAATACAAATGAAATTAAAAACATGCTTGTCAAGGCAGTGAGTAGTAATAATTAAATGAAATCTAGACCTTCCATAGTGTCAACTAAACTTGATAGATGATGGTGGCAATGATAAATTAACCTGGAGTTGATCCACAAACTTCCAGGGCTGGTAGTGTTAGTCACAGCATCTTTTCTAGTGGACATCTAGCTTAACACATAGAGAAAAAACTATAAATTCTTGAGTTATTATTCTTTTTTACTTTAATACTGTAGTATAGTACTTCTTTCTGTGATAAAATATTTGCAAATAAGAAATCACTGCCCATTCCAGACTGCAAACTTTTGGAGACACATTAGATAGTAGAAAAGAGAGCTAATTTTTAACTGCCCGCTAATGGTTACCTGAAATTTTGTGCTTTAAATCTGACAGAATTATTTTTATAATATTGTGATATCCAAAATCCATTCCCATATTTAGACTTCTCAGAGTAGGGAAAGAGGAATTTCTTGAGAAGAGTTCTTCTCCAGGAAACAGTTAGAATCTGAGGAAAGAATCTGTTCCTTCCTGTCCAACTTTGGCAACTTTAAGACTTGTGAACTTCAACTCCCAGAATTATCCAGCCAACATGGGAGTTCAACTTCTGGGAGTTGAAGTCCACAAGTCTTAAAGTTGCCAAGGTTGGACATTCCTGCTTTATATGAAGTTAGGTCTGGAGATGAATCTTATTACTCCCTATTGGGACAAGAAACAGTGTTGCTGAAATGTACTGTATTTCCAGTCCAAAGTATTTCTCTTTACTATGTGGAAACCACTTTGAAATCTTATAGAGATGCCATCAGATCAAAAAGAGATGCATTACTAGGAGAAGGGAACTTAAATATTTTCCCCCTCTATATGTGTGCCTGTGTGCACACACATGTATGTGTTTGATACTTAAAATTGTGCCTGGACATACCAAGACATACAAACTGTATTGAATACAAATCCAGATTTAAAACAAAAATCTATCACTATTGTTTCAGCCTAAGGCAACCCTGATTTCCAGAAATATAATTCTGTAATCCCTCCTTTACGGACTGAGTCTTACTTTAATTGAAAACACACACTAAATGCATATATGTTTTTGGATCAGGCTCAATACCTAAACAAACAGAGGTTTTCAACAGGAGAAAGTTATCTTCTCCTGGTCCCCCAAAAGCAATTTAACGCACCAGCAGCAGTTGCCTATTACTCAAACAAAACAAAACAAGAGTCTGGGACGGTGGATTTAAAAGCAAAAAGATGGTGCTACATGTTCTTCTTGCAGCTGAACCAGCAACATTGATGAAGTCCTTTTCTAAGTATAAAGTCTCTTTCACAAACTGTAAACATTAATATGGAAGAGGTAAATCATAGAAATGTAATTGATAAAGCCACTTCAACAATAACAACCATATGTGCACACGCTAAAGAACGTTAATGATAATAACTTGTAGACGTTTTCGGAAATTTTATGCCATCATTCTTGGATGCTGCTGACAATAGTGGGCACAAATTTCACTGATATAAATATCATTTTCATCAATTTTGCTATCTGACACTAATCCATATTATTTTTACATCGGCAATAGTTGTCTATCAACCCAAAGATATCACTCGAGACACAAGTGACCAGGATCAGATGAGCCTATTTTGGATCCATTATGCAAAAACCTAGCCCTCTGGAGAAGTCTCTAATTCTAGCACGGCAACCACTGCAATGCCATTTGAAGAGCCCAATGCCACCATCAAGAAACTATTGTGTCTGATGCGTTCAGAGCTCTCTCTGGCTAGGCAACCACATGATACTTTTTGCCCCACCAGCAAGGGACCACTACTTTTAAAGCTGTCAGAGAGGGAGAAATTACTGCCTTACAAGGCACAACACTTCAGCCAAATTGTATCCAATGGGTTGCCCTCTTGGAAATATTTTTAGATAATTGGATAGATTTTTTTAAATTGACATTTAAATAGTTTTCAGATGGGCCTGATGGTTTTGTATTAAAGTTATTTTCTGCATGCCTGGTGCAAATATGAAAAATGCAATCCAGCGTGTAAAGCTTTGAATTTCCATAACAAATTATCAGGTCAGATAGTTCCCAAAAGAAAAAGAGGGAAAGTAACCAGTAGCTACACTCCTGTTTCTTTTTCTCTTTTCCACTCCTTCCTTCCCCTTTCTTTTCTTCAACGTCTGCTTTCAGACTAGTGTTTTGTACCTCTTCAATAGAAAATTTGTAAGAAGAGATTGGACAACCATTTGTCTGAATTGTTTGAGGGGATCTCTTGCGTAAGCAAAGGATTGGACTAGAAGACCTCCAAGGTCCCTCCAACTCTATTATTCTGTTAATAGGTGTATTAAAGGGATGCTCTTCATACAAACTTTGAATATGACTAGTGTTATAAGAATGGTGGTTTACGGTTTCACACAGAATTGGGCTTCATAGTTTTGATCTATTGCTCATTTGAAAAGGACTCAAAAATCAGAGTATCCTTTATGGCTGACACCCACACTAAACTATCTTTTGCTTTAACAATGGTTTGCTGGAGAATCATAATAGCAGAGGATTCAGGTAGGACTGTAATAATGAAAATGCAAACAAATCACCTTTTGGCTTTGGATGATGTTTGAAACTACTTTATCCCTATAAAATAAATCAAGATGAAAGTACTATGCTTTCTGTATACTAGACATACCAAGAAAATTGTTTGACATTGCTGAAATCTATTGCATTCTATGTTTCTGAGTAATATGATATTTTGTGATATACTTAATTTCTGTATGTTTGCAGTTCTGCTATGGCCGCCATGTACTATTCAACACAATATACATAATTGTACATTATACGATAGAGGGATACTTTGCAATATTGTAGCCTAAGATTCTAATATTCTGATTCTAGCCACAATTGGCTGAAATTGCAGTGGCTGTTGTCAAGTAGGCAGCCAATAAATAATGATAGCTGTTTGATTTTCTCCTCCCCTTCCAGTCCAATTTTAAGCAGTAAGTAGAACTGTGATTTGGTTGTTCCTTTGTCATAATACAGAGTGGTGTCAACATGAGTAATGTTGAAGTGGCTACTGGCAAAATGTCATGTCATGTAATGTTCTTTCATCGCGCTGTTAAGATGCAAATCCTGCTTTTTATTCATCAGAATTTCTCACTCTGATTATTGTAGTACCTTGCAGTGCTTTGATAAATCGCCAGAGTTTTCCAATGGTGCTACTCCTGTGCATCTTCACATCTTAACTAGTTTGCTCTCATTAGTTAAAAATTAATGGTACCCCCGTTATATCATCCTATTATTATGTCAACCTTATAGCAAACAATCATAAGAAACTGCATTTAACTGTGCAATGATGTTCAGATCTTTTGAGGAGCTAGAATTGTTATTGCATGCGTTGTATAAGGTAGCTTTTCTTAACCTGGTGACTCTTAATTGTACAGAACTAGAGGTCTGCAATGACAATTGGAGAGATAGGAGTTATAATCAAACACAGTTACTTGAAACTATTAGGTTAGAAGGTTGTACAATCAAGTAATCATTTCCTATAGATTTCTTTATATATATATAATATATATATAATATTTTATTAGTTTTCTACATTTACAATTCATAAGTGCTTAGTAAACAATGTGTTGTCTGGGTCCATTTGTTTTACTTAATAATACACATTAAATTCCTAATCTCTACCCCGTTTTTCCAGCCATTGATAAAATACATCCCATATTTGAAAATATTCTATGTCTTCTTTTTCTTTAGGGCCGGCAGTTTGACAGCCCTGGCTCAGAGGCTTCCCAGCTCCTTAAACATGTAGGCAGCTTAAAATATTAGAAATATAAAAACACTGAAAACAATCATCATGTATATTTTGAAGAAGGCACTTAAGCAGATAAAATTTTGCAAGTACACCATCCTATCCCTATCCTTGGTAGAACAGTCAAGTGTTCAATACCTTTCTGAATATAATCAGGATGGGAGCCCTGTGGCTGTCTGGGTGGATGCTGTTCCATCCACCACAAAAAAGAAGGCACCTTTCCTAAGTTCCAATAAATGGCATTGTTTGATGGAAGGGTCCTGGAGCATACTAATTCTACTTGATTTTACAGGACAGGCAGAACCTACGGTAAGTAGCATCTTGAATTGCACATGGCAACCAACTGTTTCTAGTTTCAACATTTTTTTAAAAAATGAAGAGAAATCTTTTTCATTCACAATTAATTGCTAAATGATCTGGGGAACACTGTGTTGGAGGCAAGTTTGGACAGTCACTCTTCCTTTCTATGACACTGTTGAGATATACAGTGGGAAGATATTTTGTGTCATACCTTTGAGCTAAAATTAGGGGTTGTTTTTAGCATGATAAAGAAAAGTTTGCTTTTTCAAGAATACTTTCAAAAAAGAAACGTGAGAATTGCAAGAGACTTGTAAAGGGAGAATGCCAGGCTAGAGTAGGCAAAGAAGCAATTCCCTTGTTAGCTTGAAAGCAGATCCAGCCACTGTTAAGTTGAGATCAATGTAATGGTAACTAGCAACAGGTTTTACTCAGCAGTAAAGGGAAACTCTCAGTTTAACAGAAAATGTCAGGGAAGACTGTGTATATTACATCCACATATGCCTTAAATTCATACATGTAGATTCATTTGTGTAAATATATGTGATTTTGCATACATTTATGTTTTTACTCAAATGAGGTAATTTGAGCAAGTGACATGCATTATGTGGGCTATCCCAATCTCTTCTGAATGCAAAGACATTGTCAATTATTTGTGGTGCTATGTGGAGGAAAATATTGACCATTGATTCCAAAATTTGTTAAAATGTATACTGCCTAGATGTGGCAATGAGATATTTTGTGCTCTATCAAATCAAATCAAATCAAATCTGGATATGTGTTTATTGATTAACTGCGGAATACTAACACTATGGAACTATTATTTTTCCTCCACTTTATTAAGTGTATTGTAGTGCATTTTATTAACTAACTTGAAATGATTCAGATCATTCTACCCCTTCAGAATGCTATCACCACATCCTGTTGCCCGTTTTCCCCAGACCCTCCCTGTAGAACGATTGCAACCGTTTTAAATATACATTGAGTAAGTGGGTCACGAGTTATTTTTCTGTGGTAAAAGCCACGGTCCTTCAGCCAATAAAATTTTAATAGGAAATCAGATGAAGGAGATTTTATTCAAAATGTGACAAGGTTCACAGGGTGGTGTCAGGAGCAGATTCAATCATGGTATTATTTTTTTATGGCTTTTTTCTTCCCCTTTAATTAGTGTCAGTACCATATTGTGATCGGTATTGTGGGCCAGTCCGATCTGCCTAACCAGAACACAGCCTTAGATATTTTGCACTGAACTGCTGACATAATCCCCTGCAGCACAAAACCAATTCATATATGGTTATTAAACTGAGATTGCCATGCTCAATCAACTTCATAAATACATATTGTGGAATTTTTATCTTTGCCATCACTGCCTTTCGGGATTAGATTTTTATTGAGTGTGATTTGCAACAGAAAACCATCCAGTGTGATTTAAATCAGGAATAGGGAAACAAGGAAGCAGTAAATCTCTTGTCACGTGTCGAACATAATTGAGACACAGAGTTCTGAGAGCTGGGTAAATGGGGAAAGTAAGTTATTGTGGAGCAGCATTTGACAGGGGCTGTGCAACTCTATAAAAATCTAACGTCTGCCACTGAAATGAGGAGAATTCCAGTATATTCAAATTCATCATTTGTTATGGATACAGCAATAGCACTTAGACTTATATACCACGTCATAGTACTTTACAGCCCTCTCTAAATAGTTTACAGAGTCAGCATATTGGCCTCCAACAATCTGGGTCCTCATTTTACCAATCTCAGAAGGATGGAAGGCTTAGTCAAGCTTGAGACGGTCAGGATCAAACTGCTGGCAATCGGCAGAGTAAGCTTGTAATATTGCATTCTAACCACTGCGTCACCACGGCCCTTTATATGGTGAAGTATCCTTCCCAAAATAAAAAAAAAAGATTGTAAGTTTAATAATCCATATGTCTGCTCACTAATATTCATTTACTAGGTTTATATCATGCTCAGTTCTTTATTTTTTAATGTTTTATTGGTTTTACTGCATTTTTTGTTTGTTTGTTTGTTTGATGAGTTAGATTCCTGGTATCAATTTCTTCAAACAAAGCTGGACCTCTGCTGATAGGATACAGGCTTCACCTTAAGCACCTTCCCAAATTCCAAATCATTTGGTTGCAATACTGTTGATGCCAAATAAGTGTGACTTCACACATTTTATGGTGCTGAAGAAAAAGGCAGAACAGATTAAGCATTCAACTAACAAAGATCCATGAGCATCAGGCAGTCAGAGTTAAATGTGAGCTTCTAACCCCTTGAACATCTGCAAGCTTTGCTAGCCCCCACCTTCACGAAAACAGTAACAAAAATCACCATTTGGTTTCCAGGGCAGTGAAGAAATGCAGCAACATTAATATAAGAAATCCCTTGTGACATAATAATTAGGTTGCCTGGAGGCTCTTAAATGGTTATGATGATTCAGGATAAAAAAACAGGCAATTAAACACAATTTGGGGTGCTGACTTGTGTACTCTCATTCCCGTTTGTCATTCACACTGAACTGATGGAAAGCTTAACATAAAAGGAATCTGCTGAGGGTTCAGATTTTTCTCTGGAACAAAATATAATAGTGAAACAAAGTATATATCTCATTTGAAGTCTTGCTCACTTTTATTTGGTGGGATTTATTTATTTGGAAGTTTGTGAAACTTATTTCTGGCATGCTTAAAAATAGATTACATTTCCCTAGCATGTCAAAAGAGTTTAATCCAAATCTCTCTTTTCTTCTGCAGTGTTTCTTTAAGTTCTTGATATCAATTATATAAATCTCCTTCACCCAGAAGTTCCAAACTTCAATTTCCTAAATATTCCCCCAGATTGGCTAGAAACTTTGGGAATTTTCAGAATCTGTCTGGAAGATGTTGGAATGAGAAAACCGATGGTAGGAATCTATATTTAACAACCACATACATTCATTTTCAAAGACACCTGTATGTGAATACACTTACAGTTACAACTGGAAAGATGAATATGTTTGTGTGTCAATTTTACCATTATTCCTCCTCTATCTGTAGACAATTCACTGAAAACCAATAAGAAATGTAAGCCAGAGAACCAGTCATTATGCTACAACTATATAGCCCTGGTGGCACAGTGGTTAAAGTGCACTATTGCAGGCTAACTCTGCCCACAGCCTGGAGTTCAATCCTGATGAGATTCAAGGTTGACTTAGTCTTCCATCCTTCCGAGATCGGTAAAATGAGGACCCAGGCTATTGGTGGGCAATATGCTAATATTGTAAACAGCCCACAGAGTGCTGCAAAGAGCTATGGGGCAGTATATTAGCCTAAATGCTAAATGCTATTGCTGTATAACTTCATATACCTTTTTTAAAATATAAGTCAATTTACAACTATTAAAGGTCATTCTACATAATAGATATCCTGTTCATAATGCTGCTTAATAATCTTGACTACGACAGTGGCCTTTGAGACATTCCCTCTTTTCATTCTCTTGGTGATCACCCAACTCCAGAGACAACATTTGCCTCCAGAGTAGAGTTTCAGAAATCTTGTTATCCTCCTTTCTTTTATCTCCTTCCACTTCTTTGATTCTTAACGGAGGCAACAAAAATCTTTCCTCAATTCTTGGGTAAACTCTCCAAAGCTCTGTATGTTTCAGAAGTCATACATTAAGGAGATACTATAATGTTCCTTATGCAGAAATTAAATAAATCACATATTATACGATTCATATACACACATAAGCACACACTTTCATATAACCTTTAATTCAAAATTGTTCTGTGGCGTTTGGTTCTTTTGTGTAAATGTATTGAATGTCTTTTAATCATAGATATTTTAACTGTGGTGCTCAATTGTTGTTCTGGGCTACAGTAAGTCTAACAGATTTGGCAGGATATAAATGTAATAAAAGAATAAGAAAAAAATTAAAAATAATATTTTGACCAGTCCACATATTTTGGTTATCAATGGGGGTGGGGAGAAGATCTATTCTTTGCCAGTGTATATGTGTGTGCATGTGTGCATGCATGCATGCATGTGTGTGTGTGTATAACCCAAGATCATCCAGCTGACTTTGTGCCCAAGGCTGGATTAGAACTCATAGTATTTGAGTTTCTAGGCTGGAGCCTTAACCACTATACCAATTGGCTCTCAATATGTAGTCTATGTATTTATTCTATATATGCTATGCATATATTTGAAGGGGTGCTTTGCTTTGATGAAATACCTACTCAAAGATTTTCCATAAAGCCTCTTTGGGGTGTAAAAATGTGCCTTACCATGTCACCTCTGTTTGCTGCCTCTATGGAGAGCAAATTAGCAACAGTTCACCCAGTCTAGTATTAATAAAGGTGGGATACAAATAAATAAATGTATTTGTAATAAATAACTTGCCTCCAGAAGCTGTGAATGCTCCAACACTGGAAGTTTTTAAGAAGAGATTGGGCAAGCATTTGTCTGAACTGGTATAGGGGTTCCTGCCTGAGCAGGGGGTTGGACTAGAAGACCTCCAAGGTCCCTTCCAACTCTGTTATTGTATTCTGTTCTAAATACACACTCCATTAGATCTAAGAAACCAACTTGCAAAGTTGTTTGTCCTTCTCTGCTGCCATTGAGCGATCACCAGATCTTTGCAGCTCATGGTAGACTTACTCCTTGTTTTCATGTAGATGTCTGGACATTAGTCAATGTTACTTAATTACTTTTTAAATCATTTGCTTATTTTTTTAGCTAACCATTTACTTAGTTTAGATCAAAAAATACTCTCAACATGGAGAAAGTTTATTTAATTTAATAAAAAAGGTAATCTTAACATGTAGAAGTATGGACTAATTAGGACATCTAGCATTTTTTTTCTGCTTATTTATAGTCCAGTGGTTAATTTATAATGCTTTGAATTATTTTATCTCCTACTGCATAATTGTACAGATTATAGTTTAAGTAGTGCATAGAGCTATGGAGAAATTAATTCTGTTTATCCTAGCATTCTTTTGCCCTATTTTAGATAACTTTGTCCTCTCATCTGCAGAGGTACGACTCTTCTTCAGCAGAATCCAGACATGGCTTTTGCATTTAGTCATTCAGAAGTGTAGCAAATAGTTGACAGCCCTGAAAGTGTATGGATAGGTCAATAAGGTATAATTTATTTAAACATGGTATGCTGAATAAGATATAATTGGCTGGTTTATTGGCTAAAGCATAAGCCATGATTTGATTAATTATTATGTGCAATTCTTACCAATCAAATTGTTAGGTTTTGTTCCATGATAATCTGTTCCTAACATGGTCTTTTGGTTTTTCCAATGAGGGACTCATTGCTACTATAATTGCTGCTCATCCTCTTTTTCCTCTTTTCCTTATATCTTTCCAGCATTAGAGCCTTTCTCCAAATAACTAAATCTTTGCATAAAGTGTCCAAAGTATGATCATTTGAGCCTGGTCATTTGTACCTTGAGTGAGAATTTAGGGTTATTATTTTCTTTGCTGAACTATGACTTGCAAACCAGAATTTTTCATGTATCATGTTAAGCCACAAATGAACAAATCAATTTTGGTTTAAAGTGATACATAAGTCTGGTCTCTCTGTGCTTGCTGAACCACTAGAAAAACATGAATTTCTGTTTCTAAAGTATGCCACAGCGAACAATCATGATGCATCATGATGATCATATAAACAATCAAGCCCAAAAAGTGACTTGCTCAAAACTATGACCAGTGCTTTATGTAAGGGCTGTGTCTTCTAAGGCTTGTGGATCCATAAGTATTCAACAGTATTACATTTCTTTTTAAAGTCAGTATAATATTTGTTGTTGTTAATGGAACTCTATCATCTATCTATCTATCTATCTATCTATCTATCCATCCATCCATCCATCCATCCATCCATCCATCCATCCATCCATCCATCCATCCATCCATCCATCCATCTATCTATCTATCTATCTATCTATCTATCTATCTATCTATCTATCTAATATTTTCATCCACTGCCACTGTCATTCCATTGCTTTTTGGAGGATGAAAATGAGACAATTTACTTATGCGTAAGTGCAACATAATAAGCTTTGCTGTCAATTCATTTCACAGATAAATGACATTTGCACATATGTTCTTTGTTGGTGTACCTGCTTTCTATCTTTTTCTTTTTCATGCTCAAGGAACACGGCCATTTCAAGGTTGTCATCACCTTTTCCTAGGTGTTCCTCATCAGTATCCAGAAGAAAGACCAGATGTTCCTGCTGCCGTAGCATTAATTAGATTTTGGGCTTCCATTGGCAGAATGATATGCAATTGTGGCTGACAATTACTTTACAGGATGCATTAGCATATTGCTGGTAGGGAAAGGCAGGGGAAGACAGTGGTAGGAGATGACAAATTATCTAAATTAATTTCTAATTTAAAGTCCTCTTTTCTTATTATAAACTGCTCTGGTTAATCAAATGTTAAACTCATTGTCTCGGTGCACAAGGACTAGCATGGAGAGATAGCATGAATTGCATCTTGTCAAATAAATACAAAATATTTATACAAAAATGACTAATTTACACTATGATTCGTCCTTGCTTCAGGGAACATATGGCAGAAGAGCTTTTTTCCGTTCGATTTAAGAAACCTAAAATCACAGACAAATTAGAGCTGAAGGTCGGTTACATGCAATAATCATCTATCGACCATTGCACTTCTCAGTTCTCATTTATTGGAAAGTTTTCAGTTTGATTCCCACCCACACAACTCCAAGATTCTTTAGAATAGAATAGAGCTGGAAGGGACATTGGAGGTCTTCTAGTCCAGCCCCCTGCTCAAGCAGGAGAACTTATACCATCTCAGACAGGTGATTGTCTAGTCTCTTCTTAAAAATCTCCAGTGATGGAGTGCCCACGATTTCTGGGGGTAAGCTGTTCCACTGGTTGATTGTCGTCACTGTCAGGAAGTTTCTCCTTAATTCCAGGTTGCTTCTCTACTTGATCAGTTTCCAACCACTGTTTCTCGCCCTTACCTCTGGTGCTCTGGTGAACAACCTGACCCCTTCTGCCTTGTGGCAGCCCCTCAGATACTGAAACACTGCTATCATGTCTCCCCTATTTCTTCTTTAGACTAGCCAAACCCAAGTCCCGCAGCCGTTCTTCGTATGTTTTAGCCTTCAGGACTTTGATCATCTTGCTCTTCTCTGATTTTTTTTTAAACTCTGGACATCTTTTTTGTGATATGGTGACCAAAACTGGCTACAGTATTCCAGGTGTGGTCTTACTAGGGCTTTGTAAAGCGGTACTAGTACTTCGCGTGATCTTGATTCAACATAAGCTCTCTTTCTATTCTCATAATGCAGAACTAGAATGACAGCTGGTGCTTACCCTGATATGCAGCAGAGAGGATAGGCAGAGCAAAAGCAATGTCTGAACAGTACATGAGTTTTTTCAAGTGTTATTCCCTCCAAAAAGCAGTGGATGTGTATAGAATGTATCAATCTAGAAATGCAATCTAGAATATACAAGTAGTCTCCTGCTAGTTGTATGTTCTAGATTTTTTAATTTGTCTAGCAAAAAAAGGGGGTAAAAAAATTTGCAAAACTTTTTAAAAGTGACATTGGCTTTTCTTTCAGCCACTATCTCCGTCCCTCTTTTCTAAACATATATACACATGCTGTATATCTTTTAAGATGGACATTTATGAATACTCTGAAGAGTCCTGAAGATTTTTAATACGATGAATCATTATGGAGATCCAATGTGAGAATGAACTTCAATAAAAGATTGGAATGCCTAAGATATGTTTTAATAATAGCTGGATATGTTGAAAATATGCTGCTTAAGAAAACTGAATTTTACAAATTCCTCTATGAAATGATTTCATTTGCTTCACTTGGATGAATGAGTGATTTGGAACTTGGTTGTTTTTTTAGAGTTTCTCCATATATTGCACCTTGTCACTTTGTATATAAAGATACTCTCCCACATATATGGATATATGCGTGGTGTGCAATAGTCTCAAATTGATCCATAAATGTTTTCAGGGCAGAACAGCCAGCATTCTGCATTGAGATCCACACATCTTCCAGTGACTGAGACTGAGAATTATTGTGTCGCAGATTCTCACATTCTGAGGACGCTGAATGAGCCAAACAGCACTCCTTTTGGTGGCTGTGTACAAAGGTCAGCATCTTCCAGACACCTGCACCTGACCTTGCCCCATCTGCAAACTTCCTCTGGGTTTGCTTCAAAGACTGCCCACTCATTGTGAGTGAAAGCAACGGGGGAGTCCTTTGATTCCGTTCACTGGTTGGGGGAGCAATAGATGATGCCATGCCAGTTTTACCTCAAGAAGCAGAGAAAAGGGACAGAGGCAGGATGCCAGGAAAACGCAGCTAAATCCTCAGGAGTTCTTCCTGAGCCATAGTTAAGTCAGAATTTAATTGGCTGGGCTGCTTGAGGAAGATGCAGGAAGAGAATGGTACAGCTCCAAAACTGGTATCTAGTTTTTTTGTGGAAGGACCATGGTGATGCACTACAGAATGAAAGGGGGGGGGAAGAATCTTACAAAAAGGCAAAGCCTGAACAATCCTATAAATTCCCCACCACTTCAGATTTTAAACTGCTTTTTATGTGGCATATTTTTCTTATTTCAGCTTTAATATATGGCAATAAAGAAACAAGTATTATGTGAACAGAACAGGTTCAACAGTTTTCTTCAGAACAAAGACTAAAACATCTTTAGAAAATATAAATATTAATATTTTCCAAAGGTCTTTCAGGCTTTGTTCTGAAGTGAAAGGGCTCTTTTAAAAGATTCTTTTTCTTTCCTGCAGTGTGATCTTCATGAAGTCTCATTTTTCCACACCCGTCGTAACTTTGAACGGTTGGTATGTGAGGACTATCCGTAATTCATAATAACTCAGAAATGTGAATTGTATTGAGGATCCAAGACTAGGGCTGCGATTCTTTGACAATTTTTTAAAATTAAGGCCAGGACAATATGTTTCTGAGTAATTTTATTAGAATTGTTCCATTGTTGTGAATGATATGTAGTGTGTTCATATAAACAATCATGCTTGAAAATTTGCTAGGGCTTAAAGCAAACATCCAGACCTTTTTCCACTTATAGCCCCTAAAAGAAGAAGAGTCCAATAGCTCATCTCCAGATAATCCAATTAACAGTTGGCTCACCTGATCCTAAAAATCAAGTTCTGGACTATTCACACTAGAGCAAAGAGGCATGTGTAAGCCCTTGAGTTACAACCATTCATTTAGTGATCACTTGAAGTTACAACACTTTAAAAAAAGTGTCTTATGACCACTTTTCACACTTACGACTGTTGCAGCATCCCCGTGGTCACATAATCAAAATTTGTACACTTGCCAACTGGTTCATACTTATGACATTTGCAGGGTCCCCAGATCATGTGATCACCTTTTGCGACCTTCTGACAAGCAAAGTCAATGGTGCAGCCAGATTCACTTAACAACCGTGTTGCTAACTTAACAACTGCAGCGATTCGCTTAACAACTGTGGCAAGAAAGTTTGTAAAATGGGGCAAAACTCACTTAACAGGTGTCTCGCTTAACACTGGAAATTTGGGGTAAGTTGAGGACTACCTGTATTTCACGCTCAATGTTGCAAAGATGACATGGTGGGGACGCTTATGAGTGACTTTCAAAATGATTTGAAGTATTTGGAGTGCCAAAACAATGACTGGTTTTACTTCCACTTCTTTGCAACAAAATATGGGGCTGTAAATTGTACACTGCAGAGGATATATTTGATTGTTTGTGTGTACACATATACTGTGCACGCACACACATTACAATGGGGCAGCCAATTCTTTTCAAGATATAATAGCATCCACTAATATACGAAGCTTTTCAAGACACTTAGAAGCATTTTCAACTTGTACTTGGATTTTTTTAAGATAGCGCCATATATTATCTTATATATAGTATTTCACTCCTTTTTATAGTACACAATAAAGATTTGCCATTTTTTATTTCTAATTAAATTTTAGCTCTGATTATAATTAACTCTGTAACAATTAGCAGATTCTAGTTTTATAGTTTTAATTCCCACGTTATTACCCTCTCATTTTATAGTGACCATTTTTCTAGTTTTTTAGGCATAGCTTGCTCTTGATGTGACAATTGTTAATTTTATTGTCTCTGTATCTTATTTTATGCTGGTCAAAGACCCAAGAAAAAAACAGATGCTGCACTGGGTAGTTGTTCAGAGCAACTATAACTTTAAAAAAAAAAGTTAAGGCCACTCTCAAATCAAATGAAAAAAGCATTATTGACTCATAAAAAGTTTGCATTATGGAATAAGCTGTCTAATCTGGAGATGGGAGTTTTTTTTTTGTTTGATTAAACCATGTATCATGGTTTCGACAGATGAAACTCTTCAAAGAACTTTGAGGCATTGTTTATCTTAAAGAATTTTTATTCGAGCAGCATAGCATCGGCACACACATAAGCGAAGCCAAAATCTGAATTCCCCTCCCCTTAGCACATAGTATCAAACACAATTCCCTCCTCTAATTAACAATCATAAATCACATTCTCCAATTAGGTTGAAATGCAGGCTTTCCCTCCTGTTCTCCAACCCGCCATTTCTTATCATCTCTTATGTCAAAAGCCCTGAGTTCACACACTATTACAATATTGTTATGTCTAACTAACTCCCATCACATTCCTCCTCCTCCCCCAATATCATCTAATTCTAAAAGTAAAGCATAAGAAAGAAAAAGGCTGCATCTCCATATGTTGTCAAAGCAAGAACATCCAATGTTAGCAGCGTTGACACCATGCCTCACGTATTATTTTTTTGGATCAAGCCAATCTTTTGAACCAAGCATCACACGTTGCTGGGAGCCAGTCAGCATACAAATTTAATAAATTATTATTATTTTTAAAACTTTGGTAGAATTAAAAAGCAAGCTGGGAAACGCGATGGAAACCTAGGCAAGCTTCTCCTTGATTCACTGAGTTAAAGGATGGAAGAGAATAAATTTAATTAATTAATTAATTAATAAGGTAAAGTACAATCAGGCTTGCAAGTGTCTGTTATTATTGTTTGTCAGAATAAATATATACAGGTAGTCCTTGACTTACAGCCTAAATTGAGCCCAAAATTTCTGTTCCTAAGCGAGACATTTGTTAAGTGAGTTTTGCCCTATTTTACGACTTTTCTTGCCACGGTTGTTAAGTGAATCACTACAGTTGTTAAGTTAGGAACACGGTTGTTAAGTCAATCTGGCTTCCCCCGTTGACTTTGCTTGTTGGAAGGTCGCAAAAGGGGATCACCTGACTCTGAAACACGGCAACCGTCATAAATACAAGTCAGTTGTCAAGCATCCAAATTTTGATCATGTGGCCATGAGGATGCTGCAACGGTTGAGAGTGTGAAAAATGGTCATAAATCACCTTTTTCAGTGTTGTTGTAATTTTGAATGGTCACTAAACGAACGGCTGTAAGTAGAGGACTACCGTAATTCTAGTCTTCCAGCAAAGTCTGTTTTTTGATCTGGTCTACCCCATAGGACTGACGTCTTAGTATTTCCTAATACATGGCATCTTTGGAAAAAAACATAATAATCAGTGTTAACAGAGAGCTAAAGGGCTGGGGGGGAGGATGTTAAATCTGTCAGAGCTTTGAGAAGCTTGTGGATTAAAAGTGGTCACATTTGGAAAGAGGAGAATGTTTTTAACTCATTTAAACTAGAATCCTAATTAGAAAGAAACATATTTTTTTTAAAAAAAAATGCTATAGTTTTCTTCCTACAGAAAAATATTCTGATTCCATCTAACTAAATTCTCCCTCCAATACAGATGGTAGCAGCAAATGGAGCCTAGTGACATCTGTCATTCTTTGCTGGAAAAAAAAATCATTACAAACACCATTTATTTGGGAAACCTGCATATAAAAACAGCATGAATTTGTGGAAGTAACATTCAAAATTGGTAACACGATTGTTATGTGACTCTGGCTTCCCCGTTGACTTTGCCTGTCAGAAGGTCGCAAAACGGGATCACATGACCCCGGGACACTAAAACCGTCATAACTATGAGTCAGTTACCAAGCATCGGAATTTTGATCACGTGACCATGGGGGGAATGCTGCCATGGCTCTAAGTGTGAAAAATGATTGTAGGTCCCTTTTTTTCCAGTGCCGTTGTAACATTGAGCAGTCATTAAACGAACTGTTGTAAGTCAAGGACTACCTGTATTCCCATATCTATAAAACCTCATTTACGGGTAACCTTTTTAAAGATTTGCTGAAAAAAAATGATAGGAATAATTAACGTGTGCATGGATATATGATGGCACTGGCACATCCTTATATTCAGTGGTGGGATTCAGCCGGTTCACACCACTTCGGCAGAACCGGTAGCTAATTTTTTTATTGCCCAGGCCCAGAATGGACCTCCAGAAGCAGCATCCATACAGAGAACCGGTTGTTCACATATTTGAATCCCACCACTGCTTATATTGATTCATAAATCCTTAATTTTAATATCCTGGACATTATTATTATTATTAGGATTATCATTATTATCATATTCCAAGAAATGAGAGTGTTTGCAGTTACACTCTTTACTTCACGGTTCTCAAGGAAAAAAAAAAGATTGTTTATTCCATGCATTTTCTTTACATATTACCATTGTAGTTAAAGATTAATAAAATAAGCTGTCTGACTTTACAAGGCTTTTATAAATCCCTTTTTTAAAATCTGCTTTCCAGATTTTAATCCTTAAAGTTCATTTTCCACCACCAGTTTTCCTTCTTGTGTCTTTTGCTTTTGCTTCTCTGGTGCAGTTGGGGAGCTGATTTTAATCACCTTTGAGGGGGGAAAAAAATATATAATCTATACGGGGGTGGAGGGAATGGAATTTAAAAATTAAAGAACGAAACATGCTAGGTGCATTTGGCCATGCTGCTGTGCCTGTCATAGCCAGATGTTGCAGAAGCATGCATTGTTTTGTCCTGCAAGAGGGAAAAAAACGGGATTAGTCACAATCCTGTCAACTAATGAACACACTCTGTGATCCTCAGAGCTTCATTTACTCAGTTAATAGTGCTTTGCCCGAGTCCCTTTGCAGGGGGTGGAGGAGTGGTGGGGAAGAGAGGGGGTGGAACCCGCAAGAAGGAATATTCTGGGTGCAGACCACAGCCACTGACACGAGTAATATCATATTCATCACAGACAGACCTCGTACCTCATTACTGTTGACGAGTTTGCCCTCGAGGCAGCGGAGTGCAGTCAGGCCAGGCCCATCATGTGGAACCGTTCAGGTATATTGTAAAATGAT
>NW_015386408.1:1849704-1921546 GCF_001527695.2 Protobothrops mucrosquamatus
GGGGGGGGGGGGAAGGAAAGCAAGAACAGGAAGAACTTGTCTTCTTCCTTTCTCCTGATAACACCCGTCCTGCGCAGGGGTTTATTAAAATGTTGCCAACATAAACTGAAAAACTATTTCTTAAATCAAACGTGAATCAATGAAAGTATAAACCTGAACATATACATTACAAGTTGACTTAGTTAATTAGATGAAGCCATTTAGCATGATTTGATTTATCAGTACAATGCACTGCTCAACTGTGAAATGAGATAAGAGGAACCCACTGCCTGACCGTTAAGCCAGTTTGGGTCAAAATCTCCCAAAGAAGCTCCTTTAATGTTATTAGAAGCCATTTTTCAATGAGCAATGGCAGGGTAAAATATTCAAATCACTGAGGTTCATCAACAGCAATCTATTCTCCAAAAGCACCTTCCCTGATTCTGGGGTTGGAAGGTGGTTCAAATGTTGGCATTTTGAGATTAGGATTTCTGTAGGTGAGACATAATACATTCATTAGTGATTCAACCCTTAGATGTTGCCCGTTTCCATCTATCAGATGGACCGAAGAAAGCTCAGTACATGTGTGAACAGAATATGTAATTCCTCACATAGAAACACCCCATTTTACTCCATGGCCATACTGGCTAGGAATTTTGGAAACAATCATAACATACCTGGAGAACATCCAGGTAGGAAATTGATTCAAAGAGTTATATAAAGTTTGGGGTATGATTATTTGCTTATCTCAATATTTATGCAAATTAACAACACAATGGACTATAAGCCATGTTATTATCATATGGATGACTAATGTTCTCAAAAACCTGAAGCAATTGTTTTTCCTGTATCATGACAGCCCTCAACTAGAGATTCTCACTTTGAAATGTGAGATCTTATATACACAAAGTATGTGTTTCTATCTGCAAATAGTCATCATTAGAGATGAAAAGAAACTCATTAAAATTATATGCCATAGGCAGTGGTGGGATTCAAATATGTGAACAACCAGTTCTCTGTGTGGATGCTGCTTCCAGAAGCTCATTCTGAGCCTGGGCAACAAAAAAATAGCTTCCGGTTCTGCCAAACTGGTGCAAACTGGCTGAATCCCACCCACTGGCCATAGGCAACCCTTTCATATCATCATGAATTTATTTCTTCACTATAAAGAGTTATGTTTATCTGACACTAATATAGTTTAATGTCACTAGTTTTGTATACTTTGGGTATACCTCAGATAGTCCTGTATTAAATTAGTAATGATGCCTCTTCTCCTCTCCTCTCCTCTCCTTTCCTTCCCCTCTTCCCTCTCCTCCCCCTCTCCCCTCTCCTCTCCTCTCCTCTCCCCTCTTCTCCTCTCCTCTCCTCTCCCCTCCTTCTCTCCTCTCCTCTCCCCTCTCCCCTCTTCCCTCCTTCTCTCCTTTCCTCTTCTCCACTCCTCTCCCCTTTTCTCCTCTCCTCTCAATGCACTCTCCTAATTTCTAATCTGATGCCTTCACCACTACACCAAACTGGTTTGCAATGCCAAATTAGGTCTAATGAAAACTATAGAAATCAACAACTTTAAGCATACCTACATTCTGCAATGAATTATGCTCAGCTGATAGAGCCTCACAAATTTAAGTTATAGTATAAGTCAGTAAAAGCAACCTGCTCCTTATGTAATACTGAATCAAATGATAAGAAATTGGGCACATTTATCTTCAACATTAAGCTATGATTCTTTACATATAGGTAGTCCTCAACTCACAACCACAATGGGGATCAGAATTTTGACTGCAATGTGATGCATTGTTAAGTAAGTTATCCCATGACCAGACCTGGTTTCACAACCATGTTTACCATATGCTCATAAAGCAAACCACATGATCTTTAAGTGAATCATGCAGTCATTAAGCAAATCTGGGTTCCCCAATTGACTTTGCTTGTCAGAGGTTGGCTAGGAAGGTGGTTATGTGACTGCAAAATGCTACAACTAATGTAAATGTGAGCCAGTTGTCAAGTGCTTGAATTGCAATCATGTGACTTGATGGTGGTACAACAGTTGTAACTCCAAGGACTGGTTATAAATCGCCTTCTCCAAGGCCTTCATAACTTTAAGTCATTGTTAAATGAAGGGTTGTAAATCAAGGACCACCCTTATAATAATCAACTAGCCACAGACAAAATCATTGAAATCTGCTCATTGGTAGGAGAAGCAAAGCAGGAGTGATGGACCCACAAACAGGTGGGCAAAATCTTGATTACTATTCAGTATGAATATTCTCCATGTGGTATGCTCTTGAATTATCTCTATGTGTATCACTGCATTTATGATTTTGGCTCGTAAAACTGTGTTATGCATGATACTGGTTTTACAGTAATTATGATAGCATAGCATTGTGTTACAAAGAAGTCTATTTACAGTCTCACTTACCTGACAATAATGGTTGTATATCTATCAATTCTCAAAATTATAGGTACAGTGGTAAACTACAATGCTCTAAATAACATGTTCTTCTGACTTCTTCAAGGCTTGTTTTGTCTGGAAAATGAATTATGTAAACCTCCACCATCTGAAACTGTTTCAAGTCAATTAATTGTTGTAATTACTTAAGATTTCTTTTTAATGAATATGACTCTCTAGAGATTAGATGATACCCTGTCATCAGTAGGCCTGATAAATGAAATGTGATTTGTGACTCTGAAAATACTGAGAGCAACCTTGTACATGAACAATCTCTCTCCTTCTTCCTTGTGAAATTGAAAAAATGCCCTTGACAGAGAAAGAAACATTTGTGAGGTAGTGATTTCCCAGCAATTTTGATCCTTGAATAGAATTCACACTGCTATGAATTTGCCTCTGATCCATGGATCTTGGTTGTGAGCATCATGGGAAAATCAGCTTTTAAGAATGGATAAAAAATCCATTTGGTGCAATGATTTAGTATGAACTTAATCTAATTCACATTTCTATATTCAAACACACACAGAATTATGCTTTGGTATTCCTCCTCCTCTACATTTTGTAAAGCAGTTTTTGGGACACAAATTATTTTATGTTGTTTTGACAATATTTTTATAAGAGTAGACATGCACTGTGTATCCAAAAAGTATACAATGAAATCAAAATATATAGAACACCTCTAAATGTCTCTGGAGTTAAGATCTATAGGAATCCCAAAGCAAAACTGATTTATATTCCTTCAGAAATCTTAAATTCACTACCCTTCACTAATCTAGCACCGTCTGTATGGAAGCCCTTAAGACACAGAGTAAGGTTGAGAAATTTTCCTACTAAGACTCGGTGCCAATTGCAGTATGACATGGTAAAAGGATGTGGAATTCCCTGCCCACTTGATTCTGGAGCCCGAAGCTGCCTCTCTCCCATTTCCTTAAATAATTGAAAGGTTGTAGTCCGTAGACTACAGACTCCTGTAGCCAGAAGAGCATTTTGGTGCAAGCACTTTTCCAGCAACTGAGAGTAAAGGCATATATCTGTTACCCCAAGGGCTATTAACCTGATGAGTAAGCTTAGATTCCTTTTCCACATGTTCAAAAATTAACTAAGATCACACTCCCAGTGTTCCTTATTAGGACAACATGGCAATAACTATGTCCAAAAGCTATGAGACTGATGCCTTCTTAGCAGAAGAAAGTTAGACTTTCCAATAGTAGAAGGACACTGGGAACACTGGGACTCTGTCTGCTGAGATTAGCCTCTGAAAGTCTTTGGTATCTGGAAAGTGAGTATACATGGAACACTCTAGTCTAAACTAAATCCACACTTTGTAGATGGCTATTGCTTTTATGGCATGGAAAGAGTGGTCTACCATTAGAAAGTCTAGGACAACTTTGGTGTGTAATCTATTGTTCACATTGAACTCCCATCCAAATAACATCTAAATACCCAACTCTTTGTACCTTCAATCAATAGAATCCACTTAAAGCTCCAATTATGTGGGCTCAATGAGGCTTACAATTACTGTTATGACAACTCATGATATGAATATTTATTGGCATAAAATATTGGAATAATGTGTTTCTCCAACTCCTATACGTCCTTTCTACCTGGCTGTTTTCCCATACTAATTAGTGGAACTCTTTGTACTCCATGCTTTGGTCCTAGGTATATTTGTGACACCTTTGGACCACTGTGGGAGAATCACTAGATCTCCATAAATGGGTGACTGAACATAAATTAAATGACATTTCATGGCTATGTGAACAGAGTCAAAAACAGAGGTAAATAGAAAGGGTCTGCCCGCATTGAAAAATAAATTTGGATTAGGATAACTCATTTTTAGGAATAAAATTAAGGAAACTGGACAAGAAATTGAGGAAGCCACTCAATATTTTTGGTGGGACCTTCTATTAGGATGGAATCTAATTGCAAATGGAGCTTTTATTTAATGGTCCGCTCATTCATAACATGACTGGCATTTCAAACTTTGCACTAACCTATTGGCAATGTGTTGAAACATGAAAGGATATGTATGATCCATTCCTAGGACATTCCCACAATCAGGAGAACTACAATGAAGCCACAATGCTAGCAGAACAGACCTCTTCTTCAGCTCATCCCATTCATCCCTGATAGTCCAGTAGTGCAGTATTTTAAATATATACATGAAGAAAAGCCTTTATAACATGACAGGCAGAGGCAGGGAGTTGGAAGAGGCACATAGTTATTACAATGCCCATAAGGATCTTTCTTTCTCTCCTGCTTCCCCAATCATCATCTATCATCTCTATTTACATAAAAATGGGCTTCTCCTATAACAGTGGTGGTGAACCTATGGCACGGGTGCCAGAGGCAGCACTCAGAGCCCTCTCTGTGGGCACGCATGCTGTCATCCAGTCCTAGGCCTTCAGCTGGATTTTATAAAACCTTTTCGTTTTAGGCCTCCACCGCCATGTGCAAAAAAAAAAAGAGGTTCAATCAATGAGTCAATTTCAACTTCTCGCGGGGAAAAAAAAAATCTTGCAAAGTTGAAATTGATTGATTGAACTTTTTAATCCCACCCAGTCTGCTGTTACCACCGCAACCACGCCCACCCAATGGGCCACAGCCACCCAATGGGCCACACCCAGCCAATGGGCCACACCCACCCAGCACCCGACAATGCATAAGTGGGTTTGGGGTTGCAGTTTGGGCACTCAGTCTCTAAAAGGTTCGCCATCACTGTCCTATAAAGTCTCTTATGTGCAGGTATCTCCAACCTGAGATCCTCCAGATATTGTGGCTAAAAGAATCTCAATACATCTATAAGGTGCACTTCAGGAAAGACTTCATTTGAGAAAAGTTACATGTATAATAGAATAACAAAATTGGAAGGGACCTTGGAGATCTTCTAGTCCAACCTTCTACTCAAGCAGGGAACCCTATATCATTTCAGACAAATTGTTGCCAATCTCTTCTTTAAAATCTCCAGTGTTGGAGCATCCACAACTTCTGGAGGCAAGTTGTTCCACTGATTGATTGTTTTCACTATAAAAAAACAACTCATCAGCTCCTTAGTGCCTATAGCCCCAATATCAAGACCAACAATCTTGGTCCATTAGCTTTGGACCATCCCCATCAAATTAAGACAGCATGTTGAGGGACTGTGAGAGCTGTATCAAAAAACATTTGGAAAACACCTCTTTTGTTTTATATCTGTTTCTTCAGAATCCTACTCATCAGGCTATAGTTACGCCACAACAACTTGATGTCCTGCCAATGATATGATTCCCAAAGAGAGGGTAGCTCAAGAGCTACACATAAGAGCATCATACAGTATTCCACAAGATCCATGTCCCCTGATCCAAGCTGCACTCAATGTGAAAATTGAAATAAGGTCAATTTGGGAACAGATCAGAAACAGAGTAAAGGACATTTTTAGAAACCTGTATTCACTTTAATGCAGTTTGGGAATGAAAGCAAGCATATCATAAGCAAGGAATTTTGTCTCCAGAAAAGCCATTAAACTACTACAAAATATAAATTATGATATGCTTGGCAAACTGCTAGAATCTCTCACCTGTAACAGGGAAAGCAGAGAGAGAACTGAAAAGAATGTCAACTGACAAATGTGTCACATGTCAAGAAGATAAAGTAGATAACAAGAAGTGACATGTCAAGAAACAGCCTTTGTCAGGCTGCAAAAAGCTTCAGAGCTGGGGACACCTTGCTGACGGCAGTTTAGGTTAGGGAAGATAAATATCCCATCCTCACTTTAAAAGGTCAAAGCTATGAAAATACCACCACGTCTTCCACGAAAACTACATTGAAATAATTGTAGTGCTATGCCTTCCTGCTTCAAAGGTGTGCTTGGAAAACACAGAGTATTAAAGTTCTGTTCTACTGTACGTCAACCCTCTAATTTTTGAAATCCAGGAGTGTCACTTTTTACTCATTTTTAACACAAAGGCAGCCGTATTATTGAAGTGCCTGATAGAAATTCAACACAGAAAGGTAATATTAGTTGTTTTTTTTAAATATCTAATTAACTTTCGTGCATCTGATATCAGTCTCCTGAAGACCCAAGGGTTATCTCCTGCAGCTGCCTAACTTGTGATTCACCAACTCAACACAGGCCATCAGCCTTACATAACTGCTCAGTAGGTATGCAACAAGAGCACAGCCAGAGGATTGCACTGTTTTCCTTCAGTGAGCCAACAGAAGAGTAGGCAGGCATAAATTGTGCTGCCCTCGCTGCCAATTCCTATTTTGCTTTAATAATGAGACTGTTGAGTGGGGATATCCTTAATATTTTAATGTGGATCCAATTAAGAATAGCAACTGATAGATTCTTCAGCTTAATTTCCTCTCTCATTTAGTGTCTCCTGTTGCCTGGAAAAACAACTACAAATTGTTTTCCTTAAAATGTTGTGGGATGGAAGTGGTCTGAAAAGAAGCAGGTTTACTTTGATTTAACCACTTATCAATTTGCCAAACTAACAACGTGCAGGCACAAGGTGCTCCATGCCTATCAGCTGGGCTATTTCTGAACAAGGGTCTAATGCTCTAAATCAGTGTTTCTCAACCTTGACAATTTTAAGGCATGCGGACTTCAACTCCCAGAATTCCACAGCCAGCATTGCTGGCTGTGGAATTCTGGGAGTTGAAGTTCACATGCCTTAAAATTGTCAAGGTTGAGAAACACTGCTCTAAATAACCCAATGCCTAAAAATAATCTGGTCAACAAGTGTGAAGGATGACTGCAGGATGAAGTGAGAGAGAGTGATTGATAACAAGTGAGCTCCATCTTAAACTAATGCTGCAAGGGGATTGTTGTGTCGGCAATGAATGGTTGTGCCTGGTCATAACCAGATGTAGTCTCTGGACTAAGTGAACTAGCCCAGACCCCAAAATATAAAAATAGTAAAAAGTACAGCCATGCAAAGCTCCTTGTCAGCAGAAGCAGTGGGAAACTGTTATACACTCATTAATGACAGAATCAGCAAGAAGTAATAGAACAGGGGTCTTCAAACTTGGCCCTTTTATGACTTGTGGACTCCAACTCCCAGAATTCCTCAGCCAGGCATGCTGGCTGAGGAATTCTGGGAGTTGAAGTCCACAAGCCATAAAAGGGCAACATTTCAAGACCATTCTTTCAAAATGCCCTGTACATATGAGGAGCCCCCGTCACATCAGACAAGCACTTCTGAAAGCACTGGGCCATGATTATGCAGGCATAACCTCTGCAAACAAGTCTATTACAATTCGCCATGGCCAACTCTCCACGGTCAACATGCCATAGCCAGCTTGCTCCAGCCAACAAAATGGTGGAATAGAATCATTAAAGAAAGGATGAAAAAGGAGGGACAGAATGAAATGTGAATGACAAAAATTAAAATAATGTTTTATTTATTTTAAATAATTAAATTGAATTGTTAAATTGTCCTGTGGCGAGTTGTCCCGTGGCAAGTTGGCTGAGGCGAGTTGTCGCATTCCTTCTGCAGACATGGCCATGGAGGGCAGAGCCCAGCGACTGGAGGAGAGAGGCACATTTGCAGCAACCCAGAACTGGCCAATAGGAATAGGCAGATTTTAGTCCCTGACCATGTTGTCAACCACAACATTGACCAAATTTACATGAGATAATGGATAACAACATTTTAAAACTGGAATAGCTTAAGAGTACAGAATCAAACATGTAAAAATGGTGACTGGGCCATATTTCTCCTCTGCTAGAAGAGACATGAGGAGTGTAGTGTCTTAAGGGATTGTGAGAGAGAAATAAATTTTAAATCCTCATCGGGGGGGGGGGCAAATAAGTGATCCCAAACTATCTTAAGCAAAAGACACTGGCTGAAAACTGAAAAGTAATACGCTCTAAAACACAGAGTTCTTTAAAAAATATTTTGTTACATTTGAAAAAGCCTTTCAAATGTTTCATTTAAACAGGCTTTTCCAGCCTTAAAATGTATTGAAGTAATATTTTTTTATTATTGCCAAAGTAAAATAATGCATGTTTTTCAAACCATTCTTACAGACTTATATTTTATTCTATATAGTAAACATTTAAAGTCACGCATCAATAATTAAGAATATATAGAACAGTGCTACATTTCTTTTCTAATCACTATATTTTTTCCCCCTGCATGATGAATCCAATAACAGTACCTATCTTACAGTGCCACATCTATGCATGTTTGCTGAGAAATAAATCCCATTATTTCACAGGACTTTATTGATCTAGGTGTTGGATGGGCAGCCTCAAGAACAGATATTAGCTGATTAAAATTTTAAAGGATGCAACCTCTTGCTTCAATGTATTTCATTAGCCTTCATTGTACTGGAAGATTGTAACCAGGAGAGAGGAAATATATTGCTAGCGAATACCAAAGACATTATAGTGTGCATGTAAAAACTCACCTCTCTTCCCAAAATTTTCTATTCATTTACAGACCTACATATCTTTACTTGAGCCTGCCTCGTTCTTTGAGATTTACCTCAGAGAAAGTACAAATAGGTCCAGAGCACACAAACCATTTGTATTAAAATTTTGAAGTAAAATCAATATGACAAATGCATGGAAAGCAGTCATCTGTGAAGTAAACTCCAGCAAGGAAAAAAATTGAACTCTAACATTAGTCATCTCATCATGCCTAAGACAGCCCGTAGTCAAATTCCAAAGCCACATGAAGTTAAAAAAGAGACTGTCCATAAATTACATCTAAAAATTAATTTTAAACTGATTAAACATTCAGCAGGGGTTTGCCCTGGACAAAAGTGACGGCAGCAGCAGTCTGTCCAATGACACGGTTTGAACTGACTTAAACCTCTTGTTTGTTATAAAAGCAGATCAAGGGAATGCTGCTTAAAAAAAATTAGCTATGAACAAATATCTGGTAGAAAAAGCAGCATTAAAGCTTGACTTCATCATTGGCCATTAAACTTGGGCCAATGCTCAATCAATGGAGCTGCTCATTCTTCCCCTTTCTATATCTCCTTTTCTGTTTCTAGTAACTCCTCTTAGCTTCAAGTAACCTCTTTTCTCTCTTTGGATGTATTTGCACAAGACACTAAACTGGTTAAGGGAGGGGGATAATCCCACCTTTTCCTTGTCTCTTTCTAATGTTTGAACTGAAGGCTTCATAAAATTAGGCTGAGGGCCATATGTCGCTCACCTCTATGAAATCTGTATCCCATTTATCTGTCATTTCCACCCAACGACACCCTTCTAAATGCTTCCATTGCTCTAGACCAGGGGTAGGCAAACCTTGGCTCTTTTATGACTTGTGGACATCAACTCCCAGAATTCCTGAACCAGCCATGCTAGCTGAGGAATTCTGGGAGTTGAAGTCCACGAGTCATAAAAGAGCCAAGGTTGCCTACCCCTGCTCTAGACCAGTGGTTCTCAACCTGGGGGTCGGGACCCCATTTGGGGTCGATCGACCATTTCATGGGGGTCGCCAAGCAAGGCTATCCGCCATTTTTTTGGTCCGCCATTTTTTTTGTCTGCCATTTTTCCCCCCTTTTTCCGGCGGGTGCCTTACCTCCCTTCGGCTGGGCCAGCTGGTGGTCAGCCTGCTCCGTCTCTGCCGCTTTCCAGCTACGCCTCGGCCGGTGCAGGGGGCGCAACCACACATGCGCGGCGCTCCCAGGCAGGGAAAGTCCTCGACTTACGACCGGTTGGGTAGTCCTCGACTTACGACCGGTTTAGTCCTCAACGTACGACCGGTTTAGTCCTCGACTTACAACCGGTTGGGGTCGCGGCATTAAAAAGGTTGAGAACCACTGCTCTAGACCCTCTCACGCATTGGAAAAGCTTGTGAAATAGAAAAGCATAAACTGGCCATTGACATTTGCAGTAGAATAAGAGTTATCTGTAGTATGAGAAAGGAACCTTTTTCTGCTAGCTGGTCCTTCCAGGAAATGGGGTAAAAAACAGTTGCCTCTTTTTCTTCTTCTAAAACAGGGGCCACGATGACCCAGCAGTTAAAGACACTGAGCTTGTCAACCAGAAAGCTGACCGCCCTGGTTCAAGATCTGAGTGCTGCACGACGGGGGGAGCTCCCGTTATTTGCCTCAGCTCCTGCCCACCTAGCAGTTTGAAAGCATGCAAATGCAAGCAGATAAATAGGTACCATGTCAGTGCGCCTTGGGGTACAGTCATGCTGGTCACATGACCACAGAAATGACTTTGGACAATGTTGGCTCCCTCGGCCAAGGAACAAGATGAGCACAAGATGTTGTTGTTTCTTAAAGTCTTAGTCATAGTAAATTCAATTGCAAACATTATAAAACATGTTTCCTCTTCCATCTTGCTACAATTGAGATGAGGAAAGAAATCCCTTTCCAGCCCAGCTGTGATACAGAGTCTGAATGTAGAAATGACCATTCTCGGCTATTTCCTTTCTTATATGCTGATACTTTTTCAAGTTAGATTCAGAGCTCATGGTTTCATAGCTCATAACTTTTTTAGTGCTTTTGTTGGTGCAATCTATTTGGACTCCAATTCATTGCCTTTGTATTTGATATTGACATTCATAGCAAAATTGTTATTAAACTGACATTGAGTTGGTTGGTATATACCACAGGTGTCAAACCCAATCACATCGCAGGCCATATCATGATGTATTGGGAGTTGTTTTGCCTTTGCGGAACTGGGGAGGGTGTGGCCTGTTTGGGCTGGATGTGGATTGCGGACTGCCTGTTTGACATGCCTGGTATATACCAAGCTGCTTATTTTCAATATATGCTTTCTACATATTATAATATGCCATCGCACACTGTTCATCTTAACTCTTTACCACAGATTGAATCCTCCATTAAACTCAACAGTATTAGTATTATTATTATTATTATTAGTAGTAGTAGTAGTAGTAGTAGTAGTAGTAGTAGTAGTAGTATCTATTTTCAGATCATTTCTGTTGATTTGATGCATTGTAAAACTGTGATCTGGAAACCCACTAGAATATGGGTTTCTGTGGCTGTGTTTCCAATAAGCTAAGAGCCCTGCATAAATTGTGACACATTAACTTATTTAACCTAACAATCCCGTTGACTTCTACCGCATGAGAAGCTAGTCTGGCAAAAAATAAAGCGGCTGTCAAACCCCAAACAGATCAAGGTGATAGATTACATCCAGTTTGGTGGATCGTGGATTAGACAGGTATGATCTCGAAATACAAGCTCTTAATTGTGGTAAAATGATATTTGCTGCAAGAAAGGAAGAGAAAGAATGTTGGTCTTTTCTTTTTTTGAATATGCTTGTTCCACTGAATTCTCTCATCACTACAACCTTTCTCTGCTAGGTAGGAAGCCATCAGCATTTTGAAGCCAGTCATGCCGGTGTTTTTCATAGCAATACCTGCCACACTGTGAACCCACCATGCCGCTGGTCCTGAGGAGAAGTTCTCTTCCCTTGCAGCAAGATTATGTTTTAAAAAGCTGACTTTTAAACCTCTTACTGAATCTTTTAATGGATTAAATTCATCATGTCACCAGCTGCTGTGCAGCTAATAGAGCCATAAAACACTGTATTAAAGGATTGCCCATGCAAAATTTCCTCTTGCGCTAATGTGAATTTTAATACTTCTAACATTTAGTTGAGATGGGAATGTCCAAGAACAGCTTGTTCAATAGGTTGTTCTATAAAATTAAGTTACTCAGCTCATCACAAATGCCAGGACTCCATTAAGTTAAAATTTTACGGAGAGGCTAAGATGATTCACTGTGTAGCATTTGCAGGGAACATAGCAACATCTGCTTCTCCATTAATGGTCTTTTTTAAAAAGTAAAAAAAGAAAATATGCAAGAATCATAACTTAGCAGAACAAAGCGTGATCAGATGATAGGGCTACCTCCAAAATTAATGGGCAGTTTGCTCCCCAATGTACTTTTTAGATTTTTACTGAGGCAATGAAAAATGTTTTTTAGTTATTGCTAACCAGTCACAGATTATTTTTTTTGTTCTTTTGTATTCTAATTTAAATGAAGAACAACCCCACTGAAACAAATGGAAGAATGAAAATATGAACAACAACTCATCGAGACTAAAAATAAGTGTTTTGCTTCCATAGAATTAAATGCTGTTGCTTCGATTCAAAATCATAGTGCAAATAAGGCATTTTCATGTTTTCATGTTTCTTTCCTTAGCTGTTACTTTAAAAAACAAACCAACGTTTTTGCTGTGTTTTCTCAGCTCTGCTCCAAAGTATGAGACCCAACTACAGTTCACTCACTGCTGCAGATTTTGGCACAGAATCACAATTCATTGTCTCCATACTGAGTTTGACGTATGCCATATTTCACTATACTTCTATAATAGCTGGCTTATTATCCTACACACTTCTAGTTTTCAGAAATAGGCAGTTTACGAATGGACACTTCTAGTAGCAAGTCAGACAGATATATCTATCATGACAAAAAACAGCATTTCAGCATTTTCTGCCAACTTCCGTGTTGTGTAATGTTTCCTCTTCCTCATCTTTCACTCACTGAGGATGTACCATTTCTACAAACCAAAAAATGCAACTATGTTAGCATCTTCAGGAATCTGTTTTCATTATCACTCACTTCAATTTCCAGATAAGTTTTAATATTTAAGGCTACCATTCATATCATCTCTGCTCCTAGAATTATGATCTCATACAACCATCTGCAATTGGGCAAGTAGAAAGTTGGAATGTGGGGGGAAAAAACCTGTTTATTCAGCAAATGCTAGAAATTATATTTTTTAGCCCTGCTGTGCCTTCTGCTTTGGGAGAAATGCACAGCTGAATACACATCTCTTGACATTTGTTTTGCAGCTAGAGTTGCTGACTTCTCAATACATCTCTTGCCTCCCAGCCCATGAACTATAAGTTGCAACCAAATAGTTAGCACAGAGCATTGGTAGGTGGGTTGTCTCTGTTAGGGTCAACTTACAAATCCAAGGCTCATAGGTTAAGGGGAAAAGGTTATACTTATTACCTCCTCTCCTTCTTTATTAAATATAAAATAAAAAACATAGTAATAAACATATGTATTCATCATCATACAAGTTAATAAATGGCTGTTTATTAAACTGTAGGGAATTAATAATATTTTTTTCTATGAGATTTTTTTAAGCCCATGTTGACTTTTGACATCCAAAAACTGTGAACCATATAACTCAGTTATCCTATTTTAATGTGGATTCAGTCAATAGAAATTTAGGCAAATAATGACACAATTGTGAAACCACTCTCTGTTAATTTTTTTCAGCATGTTTGGATATTTTTAACAGCTTTGCAAATTTATTAGACCCAACCTCAGATTTGACAAATCTTCAGAAAAGGGCCCTAGAATACTCATGAGCTAAAAGAATATCAACTTTTAACCCACTTTTCTCTATGTTTCCAAAATAATTCCATTTTATTGCTCCTGAATTTAGTCATTCTCCTCATCTGAAAGCACTAGTTCTCAATTCATCTGGAAACACCATCAGCTATCCATTTGCATACTTGAGATTCAAGCCCATATGATTTCTTATTGAGGTTGTGATGTACCTTTCAATGGTATAAGCCAAGGGCACAAACATTTATCCAAACATCTTGAACAATATTTTAATCTGAGGCTCATTGTGCAAACAAGGATATACAAAACAAGGTGGAAGAAATTTTCACCTACTCTTAAGACTGCTAGGTATTGCTCAGACTCCATTAATTTATAGACTCCTGCTCACACTTGCCCTAAGGCAATGTAATCTCCAAATGATAGAAAATCCTAGGAAACTGTACCAAGAATATTATTCTGCTTCATTATTTTACAGAAACAAAGAAGGTGTCCTTATTTTATTTTATTATTGGGGAGATATAGCATGAAGACAGTCAAGCCTGTTCTTCATCCCAGCTAAATTTTCTCCTCAACCTATATTTTGTTCTCCATATGAATTCCTGTTCTGAGAGGCTGTCGTTTCTTATCAGAATGAGAAAGGCTAAAGAGATAATATTTCAATAACATACTGGCCTGATCATAAAATAACTCAATGGAAATATGTAACTGCCGCAGGCAACTCAGCAGGATAGGAAGCAGTCATTTCTATTCTCGTTTGTTGTTGTTTTTTCATAGTTACATTTTTTGTTATATATGACATACCCTCAAGTCTTAGTTATGCTTTTATTCAAAGTGGAGAACTGCAAGTATTAAGAGTGACAAAACTGATTATGATATATTACTGGAAAGAAGAAAAGTTGCTACCAAGACAGCATATTGATAAGGACAGCTCTGCCTCATCAATTGACCTCTTTTCTCCTCTCTCAACTACCAGGACAGAAGCCTAAGCATCTCTGTTGCTAAGGAAGAGGGTCAGGGCTTCCAAATCCTGACTTTAAACTCACATTAATACAAAGAAGAAACATGCAATCTCATGAGGGAAACCAGGAAGACATATATTTTCATGTTTTTCTCTCTCCCTCAATTCTAACCATTGCCTAGCATCTCTGCCTCAGTGAGTAAAACATGGACGCCTTGTGAGGCCTAGTTAATATTAGGATGAGATATCACCATGGAATTCCAATGCTGCAGACTTGATTAGGACACCAAAGCATCTTTGAAAAAGGCAGTGGCATTCCATGTCTCCATTGTTGCCAGGAAAACCATGTAGAAAACCAGCTTGAGAGTGTACCTGACAGTTAGAATAATTAACCAGTGGAACAACCTGCCTCCAGAAGTGGTGAATGCTCCAACACTGGAAGTTTTTAAGAAGAGACTGGACAGCCATTTGTCTGAAATAGTATAAGGTTTCCTGCCTGAGCAGGGGGTTGGACTAGATGACCTCCAAGGTCCCTTCCAACTTGATGATGATGATGATGATGATGATGATGATGATGATGATGATGATGATGATGATGATGATGATGATGATGATGTCTAGGCCAAGATTTAAACAATTTAAAAAGCAATAATACAGAAAAGGACTCATACTGTGTACAAACTCAGATAAGATTTCTAACTCCAGTTAATTATGGACCTACAAAGTTTTAGCATTTTGGTGAGTGAGGCAAATGATTCTGTTTTCCCCGCAGAAATTTTCATACACCTCACTGTAAACATTTTGTGACTACTTGTAAAATGACAGGGCTTGAGGCAGCAGAAGGGCTCCCTCAAATCAAAGCAGGCAGAATTTGGTTCCCCGTTTTCTCAGCATAAGGGGAAAGTATACACTTTGTTTAAAGTTATGTAAAATCCAATGTATATACTTGTTGGAAAAATAACATTTGAATAGTCTGCAAATCTATTACATTTACAGTACTGTGACTTTGAATCCTGGGGCTGAAAGGAAGAATGTGTTAATTCTTCAAATTGAATTTTACATTATACAATTTTAATCATCTTGGCTCAATGCCTAAAATATGAAGTTTTGGATTATTTCTCTTACAGATAATGACACACTATAACTTTACCTTCAAAGTTGGAGGTTCCGCTGAATGGATTTTTTTACACATATTTACACAAATTTTGAGTTACAGTATGTTTTCCTGTACATTTTGAACATTAAATTATGCAACACTAAGTTATGCTCAATGATGCCATCACGGTATTATCAATATACACAGCCTTCTTCCAGCATTCGTCTGAATGCACATGTGTGCTTATCCAGCACTCTGTTTTTTGAGACTCATAAGACTCCCTCTGAGTTGAAACAATCTATGCACTACTAAAACTCTCATTGTCCTAACATTTAGCAGGGCAAAATGATGCATAGGACATTATTTGAACCAAGGTGCCACAAATGGGCTACCTTAAAGAATGTGGCCAAAATCCAAGAGCTATGATTCCCAAGGGGATTAAATTTGGGCAAATTTGTAGCTGTTTCAGTACTGCCCTGTTGCATTTTACCCTGCAGCCAGAACGTGAGTGTGGCAAACATCTGAAAAAGGACCCTCCCTATATTTCTGGGATGTTAAGGTGATGGGGGGGAAATGTCTTTTAGGTTTGCAATATTCTGTTAATGTACCCTTACAATAAAGTAGAATTAGTTCATCTGGGTGTGCCTCACAAGGTTGACATCAAATTTGCAACTCTGAAAGTCAGTTAAGCTCCCTCTGCCTCTTATTCAACCATTGCTCTGGCCTCAGCTCTGCCCCTATCCAAGGTCATTCCCACATACCATTATGGCCACAGAGGAAAGGAAATGGGATGGGATGGTAATCACTAACTATCTCGTCCAGCATCCTGTTTCTCATAGGAGCCAACATAGACAAATCTCAATTACAGGTCAATAAATCAATGATTTATTTCTTCTGAACCTTCAAATTCATGCCTGAAATGGAAGAACAATATAGTTGTCATCTTTGTTCTCATTTCAAAATTCACAGAAAAGAAATTCAACAGATTTGATATAAACAAGAAATCTTTAGGATTGTTGAGAATTAATACAACTGAGAAAGGTAGGTTTCTTCATTGCACCATTTCTTGGTGTATTTGCCATTGCTTGAGCAAAACCATCAGACACCTGCCTGAGCCTATGTTAACAACCTGTTTTCTGAAGTGTTTAAGCATCTCCTTTACCCTTCTATTTTAAATGACCTTCACAAAGAAGGCAGCAAGACAGTAATTAGCAAATCTGCTTTCCAGATGACAGGACAAATGATTGCAGACTTAAGGCCAATGTACTTTGCCCTATCACATCAATATAACTACTATACCAATATCCCAAAATAATACTTAGTGTGGTAAAATTGTTGAGGAAATTCACCTGTCCTGCCATTGAGCTATGACAGGTGCTACTTGGTATGCACAATTTGGCAAATGCAATTAAGAACTTTATCTTATCTTATAACTTTGGAAGGTCCTTTTTCTCACCAAGCTTCCTTCAAAACTACTAATGCGAAAGTTTATTTATCACTTCAACGCCATCCACCCTTCCCCCCCCTTTTTTTTCTCTCTGAGCAGCTTCACTTGAAGTGAAAGATCCAATGCTCTTTTTTCCTGCACTTATTATTTAATTACTGGTTTTTCATTTCTGACAAGAATGGAATTGCAAATTAATTCATCAAGAATCCCATCCTACCTCTGTATTTGGAAAGATAATGTAATTGTGGGAATCAGGGCACAATCTGCCTCTGAGGGTTAAAAATAAACAAAGGAGAATGGGTTTCTTAAAACATTGTTTCATTATGATTATCTCCAAAGTCCCAACTGGAAAATATAAAAGCGGCTGAAGTTTATTTGTCAGAGGAAGTAAGCAAAAAGGTGAAAACTTAATTTGATTCTCCTTTCCACATAACGTCCAGTCCTCTAAACTTCACAATCAGCATTCCTATTGTGAAGCTAGATGGAAATGCATATATAAATTGTACTTCTGACCAAACCACAATTTGCCTTATTTACTGCTAGATTTTGTTTTTTGCCTTTGATTGCAGACAGGGCGTTTCCTCATTTTGCAATGTTTCACCTACAGCTCTTCATCTTTTTCTTTCCCACTCCCCAGAAACAAATGGCTAATCGTCTGTATTTCCATTTTTCATATTATGATTTTTATTGTTGTAGCCGCTGTATGTACAGGAAGGGTAGGAGATATAAAAAACTCAAATAAGATTCACATCAGTCCAAAGCATGATATATTTGTGAAATCAGGTTTTAAATTTGTAATTCTTTTTTTTTTCTTGGAAGAATAACCCTTATTATTTCTATATCAAAAAAAGATCAAAAGTAACCTGTACAAAAGTTCCTCAAATAGTTGCTAGAAATGTAAGACCCAAATAGAAACCTTTTATCACCTTCAGTGGACTTGCGAAAAACCTAAGCAACAATGGATGGAAATTAGTAACGTAATTCAAAAACTGTACGATTTAGCAATAGTAGTTATATACTGCTTCACAGTGCTTTACAGCCCTCTCTAAGTGATTTACAGAGTCAACATATTGCCCCCCCCCAACAATCTGGGTTCTCATTTTACTGACTTTGGAAAGGTGAAAACCTCATTTACATCGGAAACATCTTTGTTAGGGTTTGTGGATAAAGTATTGGGGGGGAAATCACATGGTGTTTTATTGTTATATATGATAACAACAATGTGAATTTTGCCTGTTTATATGGGAAGCCAACAGCAGAGCAAGAAATAGAAAAGGTGACTTTGCAAACCAGTTGAACTACTCTTCATATCTTCATAGATTCTTTGAAGTATAGTGTCACTTTTGGGCTGCAACACTCTTGACAACTGTCTGGACGGAAGCAGGGACATATAGAAAACATGATCACATCTAATGGTGGTCCAAAGTTTTCCAGCTCAGAGCTGACAATGCCACTTTGAAGTATGCTATGGTTTAGTGACATTTTTTAGAGTTGGTAGATAATGCACAGATAAGATGGGTATGATAACCTCCAACTAATGAAATGGCATCTGATCCTTTCTCTTCTTTCCACTTCTAGATAGATAGAAGGAATTCATGCAAAAAGAATCCTATGCACTAGAGGTCTTCTGGGATATACCCATCTTCCAAGAAAGAAAAAGGGAAGAAGAAGAGGCTTCAATCATCTAGATCAGGACTTTCCAAACTTGGCAACTTTAAAACTTGTGGACTTCAACTCCCAGAATTCCCCAGCCAGCATGGGGAATTCTGGGAGTTGAAGTCCACAAGCCTTAAAGTTGCCAAGTTTGGAAAGTCCTGATCTAGATGATCGGCACATTCAGTAGCCTGAAATGAAGATGAAGATAAACCCATCCAGTGCTTAAAGTGTTTTTAAGATGTTTTACATAAAGACATAGCTTTAATGCCACGTGCCTCCAGAAGCATCATCATTTCAAATATTCCTAAACCCAGTTCTGTGTTTCCACAACCGCTTCAGTGTGGACTCTGCCTATCAGAAACTCATTGTAAAGATCACTCTTTAATGATTCCTGTAGGACTTTTAATTGATACCTTCTCCCACAGAAATGTCTTGGCACTGTGTTTTAACACTCTCAAATCAACAGGAACCTCTGGGGAAAAGTCACAGTAAATTAAGTACAATTAGCAGAGCAAACATCAACTCCACTCTCCAGCCATTGTAGTAATTATTTAGTCAGCCCTTATTATATGGACCATTTCTCAAATCAGTGATCTTTGAAAATGATCATGAGAACCCTAAAACAGCTAGGGATGAAATATTTATCCAGGCCCAAATGTCTTCCTCAACCTGGTGCCTTTCACCACCTCCATGTAATGGCTTGGAATTCTAGGACATTTAATGCAATCTTGAATGTTGTTTCTTTCGCTGTCTGTCTGTCTGTCTGTCTGTCTGTCTGTCTGTCTGTCTGTCTGTTTGTCTGTCTGTTATTTATTTATTTATTTACTTACTTACTTACTTACTTACTTACTTACTTACTTACTTACTTACTTATTTACTTATTTATTTATTTTCACATTTCTAAACACTTTATCCCGCTCAAAGATTTTATTTTATACCCAGAATGAAAAGTTTGAAAATGGTGCATCATTTCTTGTTTTATAGCAATCTTAGGATAGCCGTACTGTTTCTTAGGTATACAATCTGAGACTACATGGGGTTCTGAAAGTCTTGGATGCAGCTCTCAAATATTTCCAAAAATAGTAAGTTTTAACAAGATAGAGATAATTATAGGACAGATGGCTGAAGAGGATCCATATTAAATATACTTCATTTTAATTAAATATAAATGAGATCAACAGTTCTCTCTGTCTCTGTCTCTCTCTCTCTCTGTCTCTGTCTCTGTGTGTGTGTGTGTGTGTGTGTGTGTGTGTGTGTGTGTGTGTGTCTGTCTGTCTGTCTCTCTGTCTCTCTGTCTCTCTGTCTCTCCCAGCCCCTTTTGAAGAATAAAATCTGAAGCCTTATCCTGCCTTTTAGTCTCCTTGTGTGCTGGACTATAACTCCTGAGATGTAAACACATCTGGAGAGCACCAGGTTGAAGAAGGGTGCTTTGTGGCATTACCAAAGTAGCAGCTAAACAATCCTAGGATGTCGGACAAGCCTTTGTGGATGCTCATGTAGCAAAGTTCAAAACAATAAGTTTACAAGAGCAAGATCTTTGTGAATAAAGGTAAGACAATGGCATAATTAGAGAGCGCTTCTTGAATAGCACTGAATGAAACATATGGAGTCCATGATTCAATTCTATGTCTGTGTTTAGAAGATTATACGCATTTTTGTTCTGCTGCTACATATTCCATAATAATGGAATTGCACAGTCAACTACAAAGAAGTTTGTTGGCTTTCTCTGAATTTTCAGGAGTCGGTTCCGCAGTATGTTTCTTTTTGGATTATTGAAACAGCACGTTGACTCTGACAAAGCAGAGATAGGCAATTTGGTCTCTATAGACATCCTAGGTTGCAAATTCCATGTTGGACATGTGGATGTGGGATTATGGGAGTCATATTCCAAAATACCTGGCAGTACCAAGTTGCCTACACAAGCATTGGAGAAAGAAACATCTGAATAAGCAGGGCTGGTCATTATGTTACTTGTATACAAGTAACATAATTACCTTAAGGGAAAGACATTACTTGATTAAAATTATTTGCATATAAACCAAGTAATCAGAAAAACCACATCTGTTGAATTTCAGCTAGCATACAGATATGTCAAAAACAGATCATTGCAGACAAACCTTATTGTATTGTTTGACAAAGTGACAAAATTAGTGGACCAGAGAAATGCTATGGATATAATTTACTTGGACTTCAGTAAAGCATTTGATAAAGTAGACCACAATCTACTACTTGAATTAGAAAATTAGATATAAAAAGGTGGGTTAGACAGCATCACCATCAGTTGGATACCTAGCTGGCTGACCCACCGCACTCAACATGTAGGCTTCAATGGAACTGTATCTACATGGAGTAGATGCAATAGCGTACCCCAAGGCTCTGTCTTCGGCCCAGTACACTTCAATAACTTCATCAATGATTTAGATGAGGGGATAGATGGGGAACTAATCAAATTTGCAGATGATACCTAGCTGGTGGGAATAGTCAATACTTTTATTCTATTATATTCTATTACATCAGGAGAAAAACAACAATATGAACAAAACAATATAGTAGACATCAACTTGCATCTAGTGCAGACTCAACAAGCAAGAGTATCTAAAAATTATTTCCAGCTCTTTTCTATCACCCTGGATTTATTGCATTTCTAAAGGACGATGTGTTAATTAACTAACCTCAGTGAGCATTTCCTTTTTCACATAAAAAGCTATTTTTTTACTTAATCATGTGCAATGTCAAGCAGCTAAAAAAGAATATGTCGGAAGGTTTGCCCTTGATTAAAACATAAAAATGTGGTCATAAATATTTTTTTATTGGCTGTAATACCTTTGCTTTATTAGGAAGATAACAGACTGCTGGTTAACTGATCATGAAATATTAATTAAAAAGAAAAATATATGAGAGTTATTTCTGTTGTGTCTGGATTTTTTCTTTTCTTTCCCACAAGAAAAGGGAACGTTTATAGTTGGCTTCTTGTGAGCTGAACAGTCTGGTATTCTAATGCAGTCAACCCTACCTCTTTTTAAGCAAAGTCCATGGGGTCATTCATAATGCAGTCTGTATCTGCTAGTGAACTGATTACCCACTGTGTTCAGTAGAATTAGCTCAAAGAAATTGGGCATGAGAATGTCATATACATACACCTACACAACAAATAAGACTTCTAAGAGAAGAACCAGCGTGTTGGGTTAAGCCAAAGTCCAACTGGCAAACTCAATGCATTCAGAATGGTCATTAGCAAGAATATGAGGATCACGGTCTCCGTTCCCACTCTCTAGCTATTAAAGTTTGGGTCCTGATGCCCAGGATTCCAGAAGGTCTCTGCATCAGGAATTATTAACACCTCTAGCCTCCATAAATTTTGCTGACCCCTTTTAAAACCTTCTAAATCAGTGTTTCTCAGTGTTGGTAACTTTAAGATGTGTAGACTTTAACTCCCAAAATTCTCCAGCCAGGCAGAGAGAGGGTAGGGCTGTTCTAAGAGTTGAAGTCTACATATCTTAAAAATACCAAGATTGGGAAACCATTTTCTAAACTGTAATGGTAATGCCTTTTCTTTCTGGAATCAGATTTCTTTTGGAAATAATTTTTTATTTAATTTTATTTTATGATTCATCACAAAGACAGCCAGATGTTCAGAGAGGATTTGGCATTTTTTTCCATCTGTCACTCCTTCCCAAGGACCTGGGATGGGCAGATGTGGATGTTTGATGGCATTACACATATCGTTGCAGGATGTAAGATGTTCCAAGTAAAGCTACCTTTTGCAATTGACTGTTGGCGAATTTGGCAGTGCTGATGGTGTTCAAGAGGGGTTCCAATTGTTTTGAGATTGCACCCAAGGCACCTATTACTATTGGTATTGCTTTCTTTTATTACTTTATTTCGCTAATCTGTCTGCTTTTTAATAGCCCAGCTATATCCTGGTAATCTCCTAGCAAGTCCAGTCCTACTCAGCTTTTCAAATTCAATTAAATAATTTTTACTTTATCCAAGTGTTATTTTTCCAAATTTAGCCACATTTATGTCAAAGGAATAACTTGTTTGTAATATTACTTTGGATTTAGCTAAATAAGAAATCTTATTACTATAAAAAGCCATAACTCCCAGATCTCTTTATGGTTTGATGTTAAGTACTCACCAATGTTGAGTCCCAGATGGAATACAATATTGTAATTCAATTGAAAGATTCTGCTAATGTCCCATCCTGTATAAACATAGCTTAAGGGTTTAGGTATATGGTAGTGAATTTTCAACCTTGAGACTGAATTATAACTATGTTGAATGGCCTGGTTCTCTTCTCAAGTGCTAGTGCAGTAAAGAACTCTTTACAAGTTGCTTCTAACATTATCTATGAAATAGTTATTTATATAAGAAAGGAAAGGTAACAGGACTGTAAATTAAAGTTCATTCAAGAGAATAATATTGTTCAGGGAAAACCAAGGCTACACTGATTATGATTATGATAGAAGGAAACTATAGCTCAGACAACTTGGATAATGCAAAACCCAATAGCAGTCTTGTGTTATTTTACTCACATTAGCAAAATGCTTCTAAGAAAATTAATGCCAAATGGTCATTCAGCTAATGATCCTCTGTGAAGCTGAAAATCATAGCAATTGGAACATGAAACTGCTAATGTGTTGGGACTACAAAGACCAGAATGTTCTACCAGATCATGCTGGATAAGAATTATGAGAATTACAGTCCAAACATATCCGAAGGGCATTAAGTTGGCATAGGTTGAACTAGGAGGACCAACAATGAGTGTTTAAAACCATTTAGATACTTGAAATGAAACCATATTCTGTACATGGTTGCTTCTACCACTACAGAATATTTTCAGTTCTGTACAGTATTTTAACTTACAAGCTATTTGTAAGTTATAAAACTTATAATATAGCGAAGATAAATACGTGCAAATGTACTGAACTTGAATACTGCGTGTAATGAAGTCATAAATTATATTGTATATTATATATGGAATGACTACAAACTCACCACAGTATGAAAAGCTTTGCAGTATACTGACATAGATCAGAATATAATGTCCTGCTGGATCCAGCCAATGGCCTTTCAAATTCATTTTCTCAAGTACCCCGTTAAATGCTTGTGGAAATGGGATTTTCCTCTGTTGTTACCCAGAAGGTAGTCTTCAGAGGTCCACAATAAATTTTCATTCATTGTGACAAATGTTTCTAAGAGGAATGTGTCTTTTTTTCTTAATACAATGCATAGTTTTAAACATCTCTCATCTACTCTTACTTATTTCAATAGTAATCATAATCTATCACTCAATGTCATTTATAAGGTGTCCTCTTAATGTCTAACTGCTGAGATTAACCAGAAGCCTTTAAGGAAGAAGTTTAACACAATCAAATGCAAAAAAATACAGTTACTGGAATTCCTGTATCCATAAAAACAATATGCAGTATTTTTAAAACTGCTGATCACCAAGGCCTATATTCCCCTCCTTGCACAGTAACTCAGTAAATTATTCATAGCAATCTCTGCTCAAAAGGCAGAAGAAAGAGATCAGTTTCTCCAGCCAACAAAATCCATGCACAATTCTAATGTTCATCCCTGGAACATGCACCCGCAGCACTTGTGGTAGACGTTTTTTTTTCTATCAAATGGCCAGCTGTCCATCTTGTGGATCCATTTTGAATGGTGGATCCATTTTGAATTCTGTTTTGCAATGCTTTGAGGTCCCCGGAGTCGTTTAGGAATTGGACAGCGCATAAATTGAAAAAATAAATACCTTTCTGTAAGTTTGACCTAACCCAGCAAAAAAGAATTGGGCTAGTATTGCCCATCATGGACTAAGAATGAAGAACAAACCTAAGAAATCAAGTTGGCATTGCAAGCGTTTCTATTAATGGTCCATCTGCGGGAGTCAAAGTTGTCTGCAATCTTACAGTTTGAATCTACGGAACCTTTACATTCTGTAGTATTGAAAAGCAATATCAGAAGCCAGCTTATATAATCAGTTGTTTGATACATCTAGCCTGGTTTTGGCACTGGCTGGTTTTCCAGCTTTTCTCTATCCTATCTAGAAATGCCAAGGCTTAACCTCAATCATTTTATTGCAAAGCCTGTATTTACCATTGTGCTATAGCTATTTATTTTTGTGCTTGCATTGTGCACACACATTTTTGCTTGACCACGAAACACTACCTGCTTTGAAGTTTGAAAGCCGTGTTAGGTTGCAAATTGCCAAACAACGTGTGCTACAGAATAGCTTATTTCTGTATATAAAACTGAAATAACCAGAAATAACCAACTTCTTGGTTCTCCTAAGTTCAGGGTGCATTGTGCAGTGCACATAAAAACTCAAACGTCTCTACTGTATATTGCAGCGCTGAGTTCTCATAACCCATCACCTCCTCCTCTTCCCTTCCCCCAAAACTCATCTATATGCTAATTTATCATGACTAATACTGTCCCGAAATTTAATGATAGTAATGGAAGGGTGGGAAAAGAAAATGATGCTTGCTTGCTTTACAAAACCCATTCTCCTTCTTGCTCTTCCCCTTCCCTCCTTTCCCCTCTTTCTCCCTCTATATAGAAGCACTGGTTTAATAAAAGCCCAGATGGAAAATAGGAGTAATCAAGGATTTATGTATTCTTACTAAGAGTATACATCAAAGTTGGATGAAGCCCAGACCTTGACCTAGGCAGAGAGATAACTTGCAATAGATTTTTCTTTCCTTTAGAGGGAGTGGATGGGTTTAAGATTCCTTTGTCCCAGTTCTCTATCCCCATAAAACTCCTGCCCTGATATATTTCTAGCACATGGGGAAAGTGCAATTGCAACTGCTCTACAAACAAGAAAGTAAAATTTTCAGGAAGGAAGGAAGGAAGGAAGGAAGGAAGGAAGGAAGGAAGGAAGGAAGGAAGGAAGGAAGGAAGGAAGGAAGGAAGGAGGAAGGAAGGAAGGAAGGAAGGAAGGAAGGAAGGAAGGAAGGAAGGAAGGAAGGAAGGAAGGAAGGAAGGAAGGAAGGTGGAAGGAAGGAAGGAAGGAAGGAAGGTGGAAGGAAGGAAGGAAGGAAGGAAGGAAGGAAGGAAGGAAGGAAGGAAGGAAGGAAGGAAGGAAGGAAGGAAGGAAGGAAGGAAGGAAGGAAGGAAGGAGTGTTCTAGTCAGCTATGTCTTTCTTATGCTAAAGTACAGAACAGAGCCTTGTTTCCCAAATCCAAATCTGAGGAACAGCTAAAACCAACTCATATCAACACCATTCATACTTCTCCCTACTTTTTTCTTTGCAAACTCTATTTTTTTTTTACCCTGTCCTCACTTCATATTTTGGCTTTTTAAACTTCCAACCTGTTTTCCCCCCACTATTTTATCAGTTCCACCCAGCCATGAATTTCTAATTCTTTTCTTCCTCTCAACCCATTCACCCTTTCTCATACATTTCTTTTGCAATGCAATCTCCATTTACAACCCAGCCACTTCATTTTTTTTTTTTTAAAAAAAATCATATTGGTCACTGACCAATATTCATTTTGCACCATTGATTCTTGAACTATCTCCTCTTGTGTCCCATTCCTGTTGCATTCAACTTTCTTTCACGTTTCTCCTGATTAGTCAACTCTCATTTTTGTGTTATCAAATGGGCAACACTATCTTACCCGGCTTTATTTGCTTATTTTTAAAATATTCAAACAATGCTGATCACATTGCTTTTTTGTCTTTTTACCCATTTTACTTATTGCTTTTTAACTAAAATTTGTACATTTAAATCTTTCTCCATATTCTTTCCATCTTTACAAACATTTTACCAAGATACACATATTCACCAAATGTGTCCAACATTTACTGCAAATCATTTGGGTTCTCAGTCAACAATACAGTATCATCTATGTATAAAAAGCAACTTCCTCCATGAACACATCTCTAATGCCACCATAAACATTCCTTGTGCATTTATCTATATTACATTTTAAAAAATGAACGAGATATCACATATCCTTATTTTACTCACTGCTAATTATTGCACCATTCATTAAGCATTTTGTTTAATGCATTTACTAAGCATTCCATCATAGAATGCTTGTATCTCATTCTTCACCAAACTTCCAATTCCATATTCATTCAAATATTCCATCATTCAGTCACGTTCATTTTATCGAAAACTACAAATGCATAATAAGTTGAGTTTCTCATATTCATGCGTTTCTCAGTGATCTACCAAAGAGCAAAACTTAGCATGCATACTCCTTGCCCAGCATAAAATCACCTTGCTTTAATTTTTTTATTTCATTCATTAATTCATACACTTATATTCCAAATGCCATATTTTTTGTCCAAAAGTTTTATAGATAGGGATGACTCCCCTATTCCCCCTAACCATGATTTTGATCAATTAAGGCTTTCACATGCATTACCAACCTTAGTCATAGTCTTGCCAAATGCAATATTTTCTGATACTGCTGAAAGCAATACCAGCACATATTGGCCACTGTTCCACAAATGCAATAAATGCCTATCTTACTTGCCTGCAGCCAACCACTTAGGTAGTACGTTCAGTTTATTAACACAAACTCAGGATCCAGGTCAAGATCGCAATATCAGGTCATACCAGATTAACTCCAGTCCTTCAAGAATGCCAGATCAAGAGACCATCCTTCAAGCAGATTAAGCCATAACAGCATACCCAATCCCACTGAAGGGCTATATAATGCTTGGATGATTTGGGAACTTTGAAAAAGAAGTGCATTGATTAATTCTCTCTCTTCTGATTCTTTATTTGCAGTGTAGTAACCATGTGTGACTTAGCCATGTAAATTTGTTCAATAAATAAATAAATAAACAAACAAACAAACAAATAAATAAATCCCAGGTTTCCATTTATGGAAGCAATTGCATAATAGGTCTAAAAACTATTAGAAGCCTTATGAACTAGTGGGAGGCAGTTCAGAATTTGAGCATGCTCAATTTGCCACTTAATCCTAACTCTTTCACCCTCTTGAAAAGCATTTATGGAGGAAAACATAGATGTGGGAAAGGATTGAAGAATAGATTTTCTCACTGTCCTTGTTTTTTCATTTGTTGATGGCAAGCAGTTATAATTAATATAATATAATGTAATGTAATGTAATGTAATGTAATGTAATGTAATGTAATGTAATGTAATATAATATAATAATACAATACAATACAATACAATATAATAATACAATACAATACAATATAATATAATATAAACACAATACAACACAATATAATATAACATAACAGAACACAACACAACATGACATGACATAATATAATATAACACAACACAATATAATATAACATAATATAACACAATATAATACAATATAATATAATTCTGCACATATCAATCAGCACGTCAGCCCTGCTTCAGCCCACAACCTCATTCATTTTTCTCATTATATATATTCTCTATTTCATTTAAAATACATTCATTTAAAAGTAGTTGTGAAATTATTCTGGAGAGCAGGACAGAACACAAAACCTACTGATAATACCGTCGGTGTTACACTCTTCATGGCTGGTTCTTCTCTTAAGAGCTAATAAAATCATCATATTTTAATTCCAGGTATTTTGGTTATTGTAGTTACCATATTGATGTATTTATCCTTGTCGTATTTCTTTGTCATCGTTTACTTTATTGTTCTATTATTTTACTCCTGTTTACACGCCTTTTTCATTTTTCTTCCTTTTTTATTGTGCCTAGTGTAGCCCCAAGGCGAGACAGGAGGCAAATAAATTTAACAAATAAAATAAATATTTTAATACCAGTTTTCAAGTTGTACTGAACATGGATAAAGTTATTTGGTATCACTATCACTGATCTTAAAATATGATTATCATTTTTAGAGAAAAGAAAGTTCCCCTGGCTTGCTGTCCTTGCTATAACTTAGACTACAGCTTCTATAGTGTAATTCCCAGGCAGCATGGCATGGTCACCTTGTAGCCCTTCTGGAAGGGCACCAAATGAAGGAATCAATAACAACTCGAAAAAATTAAAGTGGCAGCAAAAAGAAACTGAAGAAGATATAAATAGAAAAAAGTGTACGACAGCTGGCAAAGCACTGCAGCTCTTTTAAAACACCAATCAATATGACGTCTACATTTTCAGAACAAAAATGGAAATTAAAAAAAAAAAAGAATATTAACGTAGGAGTCCTATAGCCATAATCAGATAGTAATTGGCCTTGGAGATCACTTAAGACAATCAGGGAAGTAATACACTTTCTGAATAATTGTGAATAATTAGGCACATTTATGAATAATTGCACCCTTAATAACTATCTCAAACATCCCATTTTTAAACTGTAATTCATATCGTTATTGATTGGATAATCATCCATCCGTACCAGTTCTCTTTCTTTCTCACAGGGAGACATTATTGATTCAGCCATTAGTCTCTAATTGTGGCCTCATTGTTTCAGCATAAATTAACAAATGTCACAGAGATTGGATATGAAGCTAGAGAGGAGAGAGAGAGAGAGAGAGAGAGAGAGAGAGAGAGAGAGAGAGAGAGAGAGAGAGAGAGAGACTCCTAAATTGTAAAAAAAAATAAAATGCCCCTCCTATAGAATTCCTTTAAAGTTGAAACTCAGGAAAAACAAAATAAATAAGAGTTTAGAACTTCCCAAAATTGAATTAAATTTATTTTTAGGCAAAAATTTTAAAATACTCTAATACCATTCCGGGTGCGCTTCAAGGTGTTAGTAACAACTTTTAAAGCGCTCCGTGGCAATGGACCTGGGTATTTGCAAGACCGCCTCCTACCAAACACCTCCCTTCGACCAGTCCGCTCCCACAGAGAGGGCCTCCTTAGGGTACCGTCGGCCAGACAATGCCGGCTGGCGACCCCCAGGGGGAGAGCCTTCTCTGTGGCAGCTCCTGCCCTCTGGAATGACCTACCCCCCGACCTACGTACAGTTGCGGACCTGCGCCTTTTTCGCTGAGCCCTGAAGGCTCATCTATTCCGTGCGGCCGGCCTGGCGTAGTTTGATTATGTTTTAGTGGGGGTTTTGTATGGGGTATTTTTAGAGCAGGCCTGTTATTTAATTTGATTTTAGACAGAAATTTGTGTATATTTATTGTGGTTTTTATTATCGCCTGTTCACCGCCCTGAGTCCCGTAAGGGAGATAGGGCGGTATATAAATTCAATAAATAAAATAAATAAATAAATACCATAAGATTAACAATCTGGCAGGTTTTCACATCAGAAGAGAAAACACATCCAATTTCTTCAACCACGTACATGATTTAGCGAGTTCACAAGATTCTGGATTCTTTGGGGAGAGAGAGCTTCGACTGCCACATAAGATTAAATTAAGGCAACCAAAGCTAGAAAAATTGACCTCTGAGCTTTCTTTCCTAACTCATGGTGAGAAATAATATTGAATCATTTAAAATTTGCTACATCTTAGAGCAGTGGTTCTCAACCTTTTTAATGCCGTGACCCCCAACCGGTCATAAGTCGAGGACTAAACCAGTCGTAAGTCGAGGACTAAACCGGTCGTAAGTCGAGGACTACCCAACCGGTCGTAAGTCGAGGCCTTTCCCTGCCCGGGAGCGCCGCACATGCGTGGTTCCGCCCCCTGCGCCGGCCAAGGCGCAGCTGGCAAGCGGCAGAGACGGAGCAGGCCGACCACCAGCTGGCCCAGCCCAAGGGAGGTAAGGCACCTGCCGGAAAAGGGGAAAAAATGGCGGACAGCCTTGCTTGGTGACCCCTGTGAAATGGTCGATCGACCCCAAATGGGGTCGCGACCCATAGGTTGAGAACCGCTGTCTTAGAGACAAGTAAATAAATTTGTGATAAATAAATTGAAAATTGTAATAAGCTTCTATCATATTTAACCGGCCTGAAAAGACACACCAAAGTAAATCCTGTCGCTAGTCCTTGACTTACAACTTACAACGTTTAGTGACCAAAGTTATAATGGCACTGAAAAAAAGTGACCTAGGACCGTTTTTCACACTTAACAACCTCAGGGTCATGGGACTGAAATTCAGATGCTTGGCAACTGACTCATACTTATGATGGTTGCCGTGTCCCCGGGTCATGTGATCACCTTTTGCGACCGTTTTACAAGCAAAGTCAATGAGGGAGTCAGAGTCACATAACTACTGTCCAACTGACTTAACAACTGCAGTGATTACCAACTGTGGCAAGAAAGGTCATAAAATGGGGCAAAATTCACTTAACAAATATTTTGTTTAACAGCAGAAATTTCAGGGTCAATTATTGTCGTAAGTCAAGGACTACCTGTACTTAGAGAAAGCAGCCAAGGGTCAAGGTATCAACTGTTCAATGGGGGTTGCAGAGCCTCCATTCTACTTTTTGTATAGCCTCTGCTCATTCAAGAACTAGCTAGTTTTCATGGATAAATTCCCATAATACCCAAAGGCAAGGCAAGGTGCATGGAGGGAGCAATAGCATTCTCCTTTATTTCACCATCCTTGTCATTTGTCTTTTCCATTTTGATTTCTCCAGATCTGTTAAATTACCTCTTTTGTATCCTTCACTGCAGCTTGAATGCTCTCAGAGCGAAATAGCACATCTTGCCTGTTGATTTAGCCGGTGACCATTGCCACAACTTTAACAAGAGAACAAATAAACAAAGCCTGATTAGAAGAATAATCATCTCCAGGGGTCCAAACAAACCTGCACACATGTGCTCCCAGAATTCTGTGACTAAATATTAACAGGTCGTGTTCAAACAAACGTTGCCATTTCAAAGCTCTTTTGTGTGCCGAATACAGGAGAATGCATAAAAACAAAATGTTTTGCACATGCAAGGGAAAGAGTTGTGACTACCTTAATATTTTTCTTTATTCCCATGTTTATGAGTTTGGAAAAGAGTGCATTTTCTGAAAAAGAACGTTAACTTGGATTGTTCTTAGTATAAAGGAAGAAGGCAACACATCAGAAGAAAAATAAAAGCCATTCAGTTGTATTTGTGTTGGAATAGCTACACATTAAACCTAGTGGGAGTTAGATACAGATTACAAAGGATGCAAAAATATGGTCAGAAACCAGTGGACAATTAATTTTGTTGCACAAAGAATCAAGTTAGAACTAGAAAGAGAGTGCGTGAGTGAGTGAAAATGAGAGTGATTAAAACCTTTGCTTCTTTAGAATGATTGCAGTGAAAATCATTGTCCCACTACACACTCCTATATTCAGACAGCAATTGTTCTTGCAGAACTAAATTGGGAGGGGGAAAAAACAAGAGATAAATATAAGCTCTGTGGTCCCAAAGAAAATACAAAGGTAGAGTATAACTTTGCTATAAGCAAAGGTTATTTGCATTCCAAAGGAAGTACTAAACACAGTACATCACTCTCCCATCTGCATTCAAGAAACAATATTTTGGTTAATTGAGATATTTTTTATATTCATCTGCCTTTTCTTAGCAGCTAAAACGTGATGAAGGGCAAATTTTTATTTGAAACAACAGGGAAAGGAAAACGGAAAGATGCATTTATGAGACCAAAGGCATAGGGACTGTGCATATGAATGATCTGGGAGGTGTCTGCAGGGTGTGGTTTAAAAAATGTTAAGATGGCATCCACAATGGTGGATCAAAATTCTACCTGCTTTTTTACATGTATCAGGTGAAGCTTTCATCATAACTTTCATGGCTGCCATCTTGATACTTTTACCATACACTATGGAGACCTCTGACAGCTACTGAATGGGGACAAACAATGGGGCCTGCTTTCTGGAACTCACCAAGTCTAATTTATTTGCAGGTGGGACCCGCGGCATGCTGTCTCTGCCAGATCTGATGGGACAGGTAGATGTAATCAGGGAGAGAGAAGCTCTCAGATAACCCAACCCCATGCTATGAAGGGCTTTAAAAGTAAAAAAAAAAACAGCACCTTGAATTCGTTCTGGAACCAATACAGCTCACAGAGCAGGAATGTAATGTGTACTAAGGCACAAATATATTTCAACTTTCTTAGAATTATCATGCTAATGAGGTAAGGGAAATACTGGCTTTTGCTGGCCCCCAAGATATTTTGTAGATTTTGCTGTATAGAACTAAAAAGTTATTCCTTGGTTTAGAAGGGTTTTTTTTTTTGTTTCTGTCTCTCCATTCCTCTAATCACACCCATTTACACCACTCTTCTTTACTGTCTCTTTGCTTCTCTTCTTACCAATCCCCGCAACTCTGTATACTTATAAAATCTCTCTCATAATCATCTCATGAACTGAGCTTGATTCACAAAAGCTTATATGTCACAAAATTGATTAGTCTTACAAGTGGTGTAAGTCTGTGTTGCTGTTATTTTCTCATTCAGTTGCTCACGGTCACATTTCCATCCTAGTAAATATATGGGTGAAAAGGGAGATGCATGCCTTACCGTTTCCATTCTTACAGATCATGATTACTTGAACAGTAACACTCCAATAGCTGGGTTGCAAACATTCAAATGACCACTAGATGGGAAGAAAGAGTCACCATTTTCAGTACCTCTTTGCTGCTACCTAGTGGTTGTTTAAATATTTGGTGCTCTAATCTTGCAGACCTGCTTGAAGGGCTACAGTGTAGACCAGGGCTTTTCAACCTTTTCACCCATTGTACCACTTTTAGGATATGGCAACATCTGAGTACCACCAGTCGCCTAACAAGGTGTCAAAAACTTGATGACCCCCCCCCAAAAAAGGAAAAAAGTGATAAAGTACAGGTAGTCCTCGACTTACAACAGTTCGCTTAGTGACTGTTCGAAGTTACAATGGCACTGAAAAAAGTGCCCCCCCAAGCCACAGCCAAGCAAGACGCCTGCCCGTCCGGCAGCGCTCTTCCTTCTGTCCGAGGTTTTCATTGTTGTGAGCATTTCTGTTGAGGATTGGCAGCGGGGATGGGGTGCGGGGGGGTGTTTGGTTTTTATTCCCCCTATCTGCTGGGTGGTTGCAGCAGGTTTTGGTCACTTCACATGACCCTGGGACACTGTGATCATAATAAATATGAATCAGTTGCCAAGCATCTGAATGTAAATAACAAGACCCTGGAGATGCTGCAACATTCCAGCTGATCGGTGCTTCTTTTGGGCTCAGCAGAAGTGCCAGGATCAGTGCTGCTTTCCAGTTGATTGGTGCTTCTTCAGGACTCAGCAGAAGCACCAGGATCAGCGCCAAGCTCCAGCTGGAGCCTGGCACTGATCCTGGCACTTCCACTGAGCCCTGACAGCCCCGAAGAAGTGCCGATCAGCTAGAAAGCGGCACTGATCCTGGTGCTTCCGCTGAGCCCTGACAGCCCTGCAGCTCCAGCCATCTCTCGCTCAGGCTTGTGCGGTGCTGCCACCGGTTCAGCGTATTCCCCTTCCCCACTACCACTTTTCTAGGATGGTCGCGTACCACCTGCCAGGTGCCAATGTACCACAGGTGGTACCCGTACCACTGGTTAAAAAGCCCTGGTATAGACTATAGAAATTAATTACTTATCACAAAGTAGGTTAATTGTATGTAGTAAGACATTAAGATGATCAGCAACAACAACAAAATCAAGGATGGTAAAGCATGGCAGCACCAAGACAATAACTGCCCAATAGGTATTCTTTTAGTAAAAACAACAACGGAGGAGCAGAGAGAAGAGGAAGTTTGGGGAACCCATTAAAAAAATGCACAGATATTAAGCCCTTTGTGCTGGGGAAACAGGAGCCTTGTTTTCTTTCAGTTCTAGCAGCTGAGTTTGTGTTGATGCACACAGAAGTAAAACGAGTATTCAGACAAGTGGAACATGATCTGATAAGCTGGAAATGACTCTGCCTATTCATCCATCCTGGAATGACATCTCTACCTATGCCCTTTCATCACTTGTGAGTTGAGCACAAGCTTTCCGAGGGAAGATTTTTTTTCTCTCTCTCTCTAGGTCTCCTGTCCTGGTTTGCTACCCAGAAAATGCAATGGTGGGAGTAGGGGTCAAAGCAGGGGTGGGGAAAAGCTTTTCTTGAAGAAGCAGCAGTCATTCTGCCTTTTAGTTCTACAAAATCCCTCTTTTCTCCTCTGGAAATGCCCATTCACAGCCACTCTTATCAAACATATTGAATGCAATCAAAAGGCGATAAAATAGCTAAAACGCTGCTCCTTTTCATTGCCCCTTCTTTTCCTGTATTTGGTGGTGTATGGCTTGGTGAAGTTCTGTATCTGTCCAATGATTGGTCATTCTCGGCTTCTGTTCAAATCTTCTAATTAGTTTTATAAAAGACCACTTTCTTCCCTGGACATTTAATTATATGAGAATATTTTTATTGCATTTGAGGGATATTTCAATACCATCTGTACCCTTTTTTCTCCCTTTCTATGAATATTTCTTATTATAGCAATGAAAATGTGACAAGATTTGCGGCTGCAAGTCCATTTGCTTCCAGCCCCAATCCAATAACATTTACATTTTGCAAAATTTCAAATTTTTAATATAAAGATTTATGTTTTGTCCATGCATTTTTAAGTCCTAAATTATCATGATTTATGAAGCGGTTCTAGTAGTTACATGAATTCCATTAAAATTATTCATTCAGCTTAACTGCCCTGCTTGTTCATGGGAGGTAATTTTACTGAATGCCAATGATCTTTTGCTCATGAACACAGAATTACACTGCACTAAATTGTTCCCTTTTCCTACTATGTTTCCGAACTGAAAGGATACACAGCTCCATCTAGCAAAGACAAATAAAATTAACTCTTTGTGTGTTTGTGTGTGTATGTATGTTTTAACTTACCTAGAATACTTTCTAGTGAAATACCATAAATTGAGAGTTAGCATTGTTACTCCCCCAAGTCTTTTTCCATTTATAATTATTCATGGCACCATCATATCTTGGCATGTGTTTTCTGTGTCCCGACTATGACATTTCCTTAAAGACCTTATGTTTGTTTACTGAGCTGTGGTGGTGCAGTGGTTAGACTGCAGTATTGCAAGCTAATTCAGCTCACTGCCAGGAATTTGATTCTCACCAGCTCAAGGTTGACTCAGCCTTCCATCTTTTTGAGGTCGGTGAAATGAGGACCCAGATTATTGGGGCTAATATGCTGACTCTGTAAACCGCTTAGCCTTAGAGAGTGCTGTAAAGCACTATGAAGCAGTATATAATTCTAAATGCTATTGCTATTGCTACCTTGTGATGCAGACAACAGCCTGCCCAGTTTTAGATTGCTCTAAGGCATTAAAGAGTGGTAGATCCTCCTAAAAAATATTCCACACTCCCTATTCTCCTTTACAATGAAGTGTCAGATAATGCAATCAAGACAAATTGTGTGTTATGGTTCCGACATATGAAACTCTTCAAAGAACATCGGATGTTCTTGCTTTGACATTGTGATTATGATAATCTGAATTAACTATTTTAGAAGGCATCAGATTTTATACAGGGCTCATTCTTTCCTTCCTTCATCCACCCATCCATTCATTGATGTTAACCTTAGAAGACTTTTCCAGGTTTCCATGATACCCGAAACTGATCCAGAAGTATACTTAGTCATCTCCCCAGTAGGTTTCTGCTAATCTGGTATGGATCTCTCTTCCTCTCCCTCTCCCTCTGGATTTCCCATTATATGATCTGGAACAAAAAGTATGCTGAATAAATAGCAAACTGACCTAGCCTATACTATGGGAACAATATGCTCTGAATGGAATGTTTTTTTTTCTCTGAATCAACTTGAACATATAATATATAGAGATTAATCAAACTTTTTATTAAGCAACATGCCTAGTATATAAGCAAACATTCCAGTGTTCAACAAAATTTGTCCTCAAAAGAAGCATATCCTCTATCAGTAAGATCATAATAGAATTCTATTAGCATCTGAAATCGCACATAATTAGCTGCTGGTCAAAGCTGGAGAGTTTTCAATCTCAAAAATAACAAAAGCAGATATTAAATCAACCAGCATATCTTATTCTGAAGATATCTATAGATAGCTTTGCTTTTCTTCATTCAAAAGATGCATGAACTGTTTTATCTTACTTCTATACAATAAATATTTACTCTCAGTGACCATAATTCCATATTTTGCATGAATAACTTTAAAATAATAGATCATGGGTAAGCAATGGGGTAGGATGGATGGTAACTGAGAATATTTGAAATGTTGAGATATTGCTATGGGTTTCCTAACAAAATGATTACAGTGATGGGTTCAGTAAGTCTCAAACATCATTTACTTGAAGGAGGAATGGCAAAATCATTTTCCCCGTGATGTTCTCTATGATCTGCTCAGTTTATTTTAGTCTTTGAGGGAGTCAGATGAAACCCAAGTAAAGCAGAGAATGAAGGAGCATCCATCCATTTTTATTTTCTGAGGATGTGAAGCCCACAAGTTTTCTTATAGATTCAGAGAAAAGCTTATTTACTTTTTAAAAATTAAAACTTTTTTTTAAAAAAAAATCAGGTGGAAGTCTACTACTACTTTAAAGTCTTTATGCAGTGTCCTTTTCCAACTTTCCTTCTTTAATATATTGGTTTATGGAAATAATAAAATGGAAGATTACATATGGAAGTCAACATCTGGACTTTTGGTGAATGTAAATAATAAAAGTCTATGAAATTAATTTCATTTCTTCCCAGAGTGTTCAACGTAGGATAGCTGGAATTTGGAAATTCTTGATTTTTAACTATATATATCTATATCGATTTCAGGTTAGCTATTCACTCTTTTTCATGCCTATACAGAAAATATCTATGTGGAAAAGAGGATAATGCTTTTTGCTAAAATGTGTTTTTCTTTTGAGAAAGAAATAATAGGAAGAAATAAAGCACACTTAATTCAGCAGTAGATTTATTTAATCCCTTCCTTTTTTTGGCATTTTCTGCAGCTGTGGTTATGCTCCTTTCACTATAGCTCTAGCAATGCAGAAGAAAGGTTAAAGGTTACCTACATTTCTAATGTCAGGCACTGAGGCTGGTAAAAAAAGGTAAATGGTAATTTTATCATTAGCGTGCCTGACCTTTGCCCCCACCATATCTCATGGGAGACGTTAAGAACAGGTCACCTGTCAAGATCCAAACACTTAAAGGTCAATGCACACAAAAAATCTTGAAGAGCTTACAACTGAATTGCTGACACCTTTTATTATCACCACTTAAATAAATGATTCAAGCAGCAAGACAAGGTAAAGACCAGCTTAATGTCAAGATTTATGCCAGAAATGGTTTGTGAATCTTTTTTATTTTTAAATGAACAGTAGCAACAACAAGATTTTCACTTACGTTTGGAAATGTGGAAGCAATGAAGTGAGTTTCATGTGATGTGTGGAAATTTTATGCTGCCTAGTGCACTCAGCACCAAGACTTCAGAATGTCAGAGATGAAACTAGGATTAAAACTTTATAGGGGCTGGAAGGATTTTTCTCTTAAGCAGAATGGAAGTTATATTCGTTGTTGTTAGTTGCGAAGTCGTGTCCGACCCATCGCGACCCCATGGACAACGTTCCTCCAGGTCTTACTGTTCTCTACCATCTTCTGGAGTCCATTTAAGTTCACGCCTACTGCTTCAGTGACTCCATCCAGCCACCTCATTCTCTGTCATCCCCTTCTTCTATTGCCCTCAATCTTTCCCAGCATTAGGCCCTTCTCCAGTGAGTCCTTCCTTCTCATTAGGTGGCCAAAGTATTTGAGCTTCAACTTCAGGATCTGGCCTTCCAAAGAGCAGTCTCTTCTAAGACCGACCAGTTTGATGCCTTGCAGTCCAAGGGACTCGCAGGACCTGAAACTGGAAATGGACAGGGTTTTGTAACATTTGTCTCGTTACTCATTTTTAATTGCTTGGTTTAATACCATTTCTTCACACCACTGGGGCATAGCATTGCAAAGTGTAATGTGGTTTATAGTTTATATCAAGCATATATATCTATTTTAATCAGCATTACAATTACTGCACACATGTCATCTCTAAGCCCCCCCCCTTGCAGCAGAATGCAGTAATCAAGCCATGTGGGGATTCTGAATCCCTGTGATCCAGATTTGTTTTTCCATGATTCACAATAACTAGTGCACCTGCCAAAGCTGGCAAAGAACTTCACAAGGACACTTGCAAATTTATCTGGACAGCCCTCAGGCAGGCACCTTGTTGTGTCCGCCTTCTCCTAAAAGAGTCTCTATGGGGCCATCCAAGTGTGAATTTGTGGACACTACAATTATGGAGAAGTATGAACACTTTGCCACTGAATAGGCTCAAGCGTAACCTCATCACAACATGTGCTAGGTCACATTCCTTTTTATATCACTCTGTCACTTTAGGTGTCTTTTCTATAGCTTCATCTTCCACAGCTGTTGAAAGATGAAGGCCTCGAGGAGCAATCTCATCCAGGTGAGTATGAGCACCTTCATATTCCAGAGGTCAACCAAGTAGGAGATGGATCTACCTGCTAAGTTGACAGGAAATTCTCAAAGCACCATTTGAGAAGCCTCCAGCTCCACAGGCATCTGAAAGGTATCATTCTAAGAGTCTTCTGTCCTTTCAGATGTCCTGTGATCTTGCAGTTTGGCTTTAAATTTAGTTGACCAATGAGAAACAAAAATCATTTTCAGATTGAATGTTACTTGCTACAAAGTAAAATCGCATCAATGAGACACACACCTATACATGTTGGGTTAGTTAGTACTTGTAACAAGATTGTTGAGATAATGAACTCACAAGCAACTCCAGGGTATAGAGGTTGAAATCATCTCAATACAACAAACCTTGTGAACTCCAGTACCAGTTTTGAGATGAAATCCTGCCTCATGAATGCTATAAAGAGCTGTGCTAGACATCTGAGCAGTCAGTACCCAAGCAGCAGTACCCTAGCTTGTCTCTACAGCCTGGTTTCACATACAGATTCATGGCTGATCAGCCGTAAGACAGTTCTACTGTGATGTGTTGTGATGGTCTCACAAATGACAGTTACCCTCCTTCTTGACCTTGATGTTATATATGCTTCAGGATCTGAAATCCAGGCAGGCAGATTTCCCCATTCTCTCACTGTAGGATGGGCCTCCTATACAACTGCTTGGCTTTCAGCTTTGGGACCCAATCTAATAAATTACCCAATCTATGTCCAATCTTCTTCCCATCCCATGTGGCCACCTACTCCTGATTCTCAATGAGTTCTTGGCCTTCTCTGCCCAGTCTTCAGAAGCTGTTGCTTCCCTCAGTCTCTCTCTCTCTCCCCCCCCCCTCTCTCTCTCTCTCATTCATGTGATTTTCACAGTTCTATCCTCTGCATCCATCTCTTCACATTGGTTACTCTCTATTCCTCATCTCTGTTGCACTCTCCCACCAGCATCTCCAGAGACATACTAACATGGGCACCCTGTCATTGTCTTTCTCACCCATTCAATATTTATTTATTCATTTTCTTTAATTATTTGTCATGGGTCGAGGCTGACTTTTGATTGCTTACGATTAAAAAAGCCAACGTAAAAAATCAAAACCAACCAGAAGAGCACAATATCAGTCATAAACCTACAAAACAATACCAAAATTTATTTATTTATTTATTTATTAAATTTATATACCGCCCTATCTCCCTTGCGGGACTCAGGGCGGTGAACAGGCGATACTAAAAACCATGATAATAAATAAATAGTTTGTTTTAAAATCGAATTAAATAACAGGCCTGTTCTAAAAACACACCCGTAAAAAAAACCCCACTGAAACATAATCAAACTACGCCAGGCCGGCCACACGAAATAGATGGGCCTTCAGGGCTCGACGAAAAAGGCGCAGGTCCGCAACTGTACGTAGGTCGGGGGGTAGGTCATTCCAGAGGGCAGGAGCTGCCACAGAGAAGGCTCTCCCCCTGGGGGTCGCCAGCCGGCATTGTCTGGCCGACGGCACTCTAAGGAGGCCCTCTCTGTGGGAGCGGACTGGTCGAAGGGAGGTGTTTGGTAGGAGGCGGTCTTGCAAATACCNCGGAAGGCCACCGGCAGCCAGTGCAGCTCGCGCAGGAGAGGTGTTACATGGGAGTATCTAGAGGCCCCCAAAATCCCCCGCGCAGCCGCATTCTGAACTAGCTGGAGCCTCCGGGTGCACCTCAAGGGGAGCCCCATGTAGAGAGCATTGCAATAGTCCAGGCGGGAAACAACGAGGGCTTGAGTGACTGTGCGTAGGGCGTCCCGATCCAGAAAGGGGCGCAACTGGCGTATCAGGCGAGCCTGATAAAAAGCCCCCCTGGCCACGGCCGTCACATGATCATCTAAAGACAGCTGAGCATCCAGGAGGATGCCCAGGTTGCGAGCCCTCTCCGCGGGGGGTAATGACTTGCCCCCGATAGCCAGAGATGGAACCAACTGGCTATGACATGACGCCGGAAACCACAGCCACTCAGTCTTGGACGGGTTGAGACGAAATGAAACAAGACAGAAAGGAGATCCACTATCACCCTATCCCCAATACAGGGAAGAAATATATTAATGTATGGATAACTTCTGGAACAACATAATATGGGTGTTGAACCATACAAGTCTCTGGATTGATTCATATGGCTCCATTTTCTTCCTCTGTCCTTTTACAACTATCTGCACCAGAGGTGCCAAAAATGCAGGTCTTCAATCAAGTTGGCAAGTTGTTGCCATATAAGAATACCAATAAGCCAAAACCAATTCTGAGTCCCCTATTAGTCTGCACCTTATTTCCACTCCAGTATATCATTCTCCATCCATCCACTCATCTCCACCAATCTATTTACAGTATATCAAGCAGTTTCACCATCTCTAATCTTCCTAAAACTCTATTGCCTTCTCTCATATTCATCTAACATTCCTCTAATTTTGACAGGTAAAACTCTGTCCTAATACTATGTCTGGGTGGGGTGGTGGTGGTGGGCATGACTGAAGTCACATCATTTGTTTGTTTTTTTTACATATGTAAAAGAGAGGCAGGCTTCAATTACACACCACGGCAAACCTCTTGAATTTTTTTTTGTCACACAGGCACACTTCTGTGGATGCTCCTATCTGGTAAAACAACACTCTAAACTGGTTACATTCTTTTGTTAAAAAGAAAAGAAAAGAAACTCCAAGGGTTTAATTATCAACTATTGCAACAAAACAGAAGTGTCTTTATTATTTTTTAAATCCTGCTTTCATAAGCAGAATTGCAGCAAAACAAATATGGGGCTAAAATGGAACCCATGTCAGAGGAAAGTGATATACACCAGATTGTAAATGGCTGGAAATTAAGGGAATTGATATAAACCATCTGGATAACATCAGAATAGAATCAATACCGGATTTTGTTCAGTACAGCGATGGTATTTGTTCCAAATGCTATTGCTGATCAGTAGGTAAACACAAAAAAGTATGAAAACATATCAGCATAACCTATAGCCTATATGATATGCAACATATAGCCTTTATAACATAGCCTGAACAACCTATAGCAAGTGTTACAAAGATAATATTTTTCAGCTTACAGCACTACAGTAATGGACTCTCATTGCTTTCGGAGTTTGTAAGCTAGTAACTGTGTGCATCTTAAAAGTGACATGCTCACAATGATAGGATATAAAGCCACACACATCTCCTGGCTGAAGAACTCTATTCCAAACTCTGAAAGTGTCCCAACTTTATCATTCAGGTAAAGATCCATATAATTAAATGTTTCCAGATCTAGGAAGGTGGGGGGGGGGGGTGTAAAGGAAACCTTGAACACAGAAAGTTAAATATCAAGGCAACAGGCAAGTCAGAAGCACTCCTAGGCAAATAGAGTATTGAGTATGGAGATGTATTCCCTTATGAGAGCCCTTGGCAATTTGCTAAACCCAAACAAACATCTATCAGGTAGTTAAAACTGGACAATTGGACATGGTAGTTAACAGCAGAATTAGAATAAAATCAACTATTTTTTGCCGAGTTAATTTTCGTAGTGTCTTTCCAGGCTGTTGTACTGATTGCTTGCCAGATGTACTTTTTTTACTGGAAAGGTCAATAAAAATAATCACAAACATATAATTTCAATATTCCCAGAGGAGGATTGAAAACGAGAAAGACAGTGAGATCAAGTTTTCTTTTTAATCAGGGCCTTTTGGGGGTGGGTGTTGAAGCTAACCTTTAATGGTATTCCAAGGCAACTGGATCAACTCCCAACTTTTTAATAATTAAAACATTTGATGCAGGAAGGACAGGACTCAAAAGTTTTCATCCAAATGTTCCTCTTGTAGTGATGTCTCGTTTCTTCTCCACGTTGTGAGATTCAGTTTTTAAAGGACAAGAAATTGCTCTAATTGCAGAGAAAATGTAATTCTGATTAAAAAGCTAAATGCTATTTAGTTCCAGATGCACCTCCGAATATGTTGCTTGGTGCCAGAAGGCAACACAAGGTGAAGACAACCAGAAAAGTTTTGAAATGTACTAAAACCATCAGGAAAAAAAGAGTGGAATATTATTGTAAACCCACAACTGCATTCCCTACCCAAGTCAGAATCAGCAGATTTAGGACTTCTGGGGAAGAAATGGCAAACTGGCAAAATAGCACCCCAATAAAAGTGGAACCAACAATTGCAGTAGAACGAAGAGCCAGCAAATAGATCAGTTCTTTATACTTTCTCTCTGGACAAGGAGAGGACTTGAGGTTGCCCACAAGTGCTCCAGATAATTGTCCATCATGAAGACATTGCAAGACAATGGTCCCAAGGAGGTCTAAGATCCTGGGAGATGAGAAAACATCCATTTTTCTTAAACCATGATCAGCATCTTTGAAAGGACATTGAGTTCACATACTTCCTTTCCTAATCACTTTCAGAAATTACTTATTAACTATTTTTCAGCTATTAGGAACCTTTGGATTGACACCAGGGGAGTTTCCTTCAATCCTTAGTGAAACAAATTTTAAATAAAAGTTTAAGGACTTAAAAGGAAATTCTAGAATAAACAGCAAAAGAGTGATTAAAACTTTGATTTTAGGAAATTACGAACAGACTGTGTCAAAATAAATTTGCAATCAGATTTTGGAATTAATTATAAACAATCCATCCAATGGGAAAATGCTTTTGTTTTTAATTCTTTTTTTAAAAAACATAATAAAATAAAACTTTTAAAATGAACATTAGGGGGAACCAGAAGGAACTAAAGATTAAAATTGAAGGAGAAGAGCAGGCAAACTCGACTTACTAATATAGAATGAAGCAAAATATTTTAACATTGGAGATGAACAATTGGCCCAGAAATTAATTTTAAGAGTGTCTACCTTTATGGATAGGTTGTGTTATAGAAGAGAATGCATTCTTCTTCCATAACATAACAATCACCCTCTGTGAAAAGATGACTAAAAAAGAACCACTTTTGTTTTCAAAACTTTGCATAATTATCTTATTTAAAGAGGGAAAGCTCATTGCATCATTAAGGTGAAGAGAAGCACCCAAAAGCAAAAAGATTTAGAAAAATCTATCTTTTTGCTGTCATCTAGAGGAGGTCCATATTTGAGAGCCCTAATGTAATAACAGAAAAAGAGACAGGAAAGGAAGATGGATGCCGCTGTGTTTACAAGGACTGTGAAATGCAAAGACACAATAAGCTTCTCAGGGAACAATTGAGGTCAGTATTGACGGTCACTCTCTGAGAGCTTGGTGGAGTCTATCAAGTAAAATTCTAATAGTCCAACCGATGTCAAATCCAAAGTATACCTTTGCGGTATTTCATCCCAGGCGATATGACTAGTTACCTCATTGGAGCATGTGGCTGCTTTTTGGTAGACTAAGGACAATGCGTCTGGTTCCTCAACAAAGCCAGTTGCTAGACATTCATCAATGGCCAGTGAATTCAATATATTACAATTCAAGCGGTTGTAATAAAAAAAGAACAGAATTAAAACTTTACTTGCTCAGGAAAATGAGTGCCTGAACACAGTGACCTTCTTCTAGAATAATTGAATTGCCTGATTATTTACTGATCCTCAGGGAATTTGGGGCTGGAACAAGTTTGATTGACCTGAAAAAGAGACATGAAGATGTTTGTGGAGACAATACATTCAGTTATTGATTGTCTTAAATAAAACCAAAATCCAGAGTCTATCACCTTTAGGCTATTATAAATGGGCCCTACCTACATTTTTATGTTTTTTTTTAGATGGAGAGAGATTATGAAAGTATTTCTGATACATCCAAGGCTGAAATCAGTGACTGATTCCTCTAAGAACATCTGAGAATCTCCCCAGGCCTATAAATTTAGGGGGGAATACACAAGTCAGGGGAGCTTTTATGCTGTTCCTCCCTTCTGTGAACACCTTGCCCCCTAAAGATTTACAGCTCCCTCCTGTATTGCATATCATTCCAGAGTCTGTAAATTGGGATGGGATAGAAAATTTCCAAATCACACCAAACTTTTAGCAAACATTTCACACAAAAGTGTTCAGTCTAGTATTATCACTTTTTCCCTTCTTTAAGTAGGAACAGATTGGAAGAAAAAAAAGCAGCAATAGTCAAGACCAATGTAAATATCATGATATAAATTATTATTGCTCATAATATAATAATAATAAAGTTGGAAGAGACCTTGGAGGTCATCTAGTCCAACCCCCTGCTCAGGCAGGAAATCCTATACCATTTCAGACAAATGGCTGTCCAGTCTCTTCTTAAAAACCTCCAGTGTTGGAGCATTCACCGCTTCTGGAGGCAGGTTGTTCCACTGTCAGGAAGTTTCTCCTTAGTTCTAGGTTGCTTCTCTCCTTGGTTAGTTTCCATCCATTGCTTCTTGTCCTGCCTTCAGGCGCTTTGGAGACTAGCTTGACTCCCTCTTCTTTATGGCAGCCCCTGAGATATAGAGATCAATGTTCTACAGTATGCAAACAAGAGCAAATTGTCATGTGAACAATGTGCCATATGGATCCTACCTTTGCAAAAAAATCAAGAACCAGACTGAAGCTAGAAATTCACAGTTATAAAACTCATTTCTCCATAATGAAGATGGTTTAAAAATAATATTGTAAAAATAGGAAAAAAGAAGAAATGATGAAGGTTCAGCATTTGCTGGGTTGTTTAGAAATGTTAAGTGTTTTACCTTCAAAAAGAGGGGTTTTTTTTAACTACTTACCCAGATCTTTTTAAAGTCTGAATATATGTGTCAGGCCCAAAACCAAGAATAACACATGGCATCTTTTCCAAGCTGAGCTACCTTCAGACTTTTTCTCTCACACATAATATCTGAGACGAGTTGCCTCTTACTGCCCTGGAATACACCCTCTCCCTCCAGGGAATCCATCTCTTCACTACGTTTCATCACGATATGACATTTTAAAATACCAGTAATCTTTAACTAACCATCATTCATTTAATGACTGTTTGAAGTTATGACAGCATTGAAAGCTTTATGACAGTTCCTTGAACTTATGGCCATTGCAGTATCTTCACGGATACACGATCAAAATTTAGGTGCTCCGTAACTGGCATGTATTTATGACAGTTGTAGTGTCCCACGGTCACATAACCACCATTTGAAACCTTTCCAAGGGACTTCTAGCAATAGGGGAAGCTGGATTCACTTAAAGACCACATGATTTGTTTAACGACAGCGGCGAAAAAGATCGTAAAAGCAGGTGTGACTCAATTATCAACCGCAGTGTCCTAGAATGACAAGAGAAAATCATATCCCTTGTTATGGGATTGTTTTATTCAGCATGGGTAAACCATTGTCAAATACCTTCAACAATCTGATGTGAACATTGTTTTTTTCTAAACTGCTTAGAAATGCAGTTTCGGTATTTACAAGGTATAAGGGACCTTGGATCTATTTTCTTTTTTGGGGTATGGAAAGTGTCTCTGACTGACCTCAGCACCAGATCTTTCATCAACGAACCTTTAAACCATTAGAACCTTCAAACATAATATCCTGGGATTTGGTCGAAATGACAGAATTCAGTGTTTTCCCATTCTTATCAGCACTGCCCACAACTTTCTGTTCAGCCTGCAATGAAAACACCATAAAAACAATGAAGATTATTTGGAGAAAGAATTAATGGTTCAAAAAGTGCAAAGGTGTTTTTTTTTCCCCCAATCTATTAGCCATGCACTGTTATGGAAGGCTGGTTTCCAGAGTTTGGTGCCTCTTCTTTTTGCCGTCCTTTGTAGAAAAACATTTTGCGAGCATTTTTGTGATTTCGTTGTTCCCAGAAGCCTTGGGAAAGTCAAGCACAACTTGGTGTCCCAAATTTCCCCAGCAGCAAATGATTCCTTAGATCAGCGGTTCTCAACCTATGGGTCGTGACCCCATTTGGGGTCGATCGGCCATTTCACGGGGGTCGCCAAGCAAGGCTGTCCACCATTTTTTTTCCCTTTTCCGGCAGGTGCCTTACCTCCCTTGAGCTGGGCCAGCTGGTGGTCGGCCTGCTCCGTCTCTGCCGCTTGCCAGCTACGCCTCGGCCGGCGCAGGGGGCGGAACCACGCATGCGTGGCGCTCCCGGGCAGGGAAAGTCCTCGACTTATGACCGGTTGGGTAGTCCTCGACTTACGACCGGTTTAGTCCTCGACTTACGATCGGTTTAGTCCTCGACTTACGACCGGTTGGGGGTCACGGCATTAAAAAGGTTGAGAACCACTGCCTTAGACAATAGCTACAGAAAGTTCTACCCTTACCTATTGGTTGGTTTGTCAAACATAAAATTAAACATTTAAAAACTGATAACCTTCTTCTGTGGGGGAAACATCTATTTTAATAACATTGCATTTTTAAATGCATCATTAGAAAGTCGGTTGTTGCTACTTCACCTTGAAAAAGTTGGTGGGGAAGGTTGCATGATCCATAATGCTCATTTGGTTTTATTCCCCTCCATTACAAATCTTGCCCAAGTTGTATTATTAATAATGTTAGGGTTAGTCAAGATATAGAGACCCTTGTAGCTCTGCCATTCCTCAATATCAGATTTCTTTAACTAAAGCTATCATTGTTCATACCCCTAGGCAATGCCTCTTAAAAGCTGACACATGGCCTCTGAAAACCAATAATACCCTGTTTTTCCAACTGAAGATTAGTGGCTGTGGTGGGTGGGAATTAATTTACCTATCTTTTCTCCCCAAATTGGAATGGGGGAGAATAAAATAAGCTGGTGTAAGAGGAATACAGTTTGTTCTGGAAGAAAGGTAACTGAAGAGGATGCGGAAAGCTAGCATGACTTTTGGAGGAAAATTCTATCGTTTTCAAAGACGTCTGACAGGAAACAGGAAAACAAATGCTGTGAATCTAACTTTCCGTGTGTTTGTGTGTAAAAATGTGCATGCATTAGAAGTGCACGTAGTCTCCAGTTACTCCCTTCTAAGATGACCGAATCTTAAGTACCAACATTCCTGAGACTTCTCATCAATCTGAAGTGAGATTTCACTTGTACAAAGATATGCAACTTGATCTTCTGATGTCATTAGCTGGGTCTCAAGAGTAAAGATGAGAGAAGCTTGACTGGTGAGTTCATAAATCAATCCAGTTTGCGACTTGAGGTTGAAGAATTCTCTTGCCCAGTGCTGTTGGCCTCTTCTGTACAGCATGGGAACTGATGGATCTCCAGAACTGTGACAACCATGACACCCTGTTTTCTTTCACTATGTACTTTTGTAAGAGGCTTTCCAGGGATGCAGGTTATAAGGGAAGTCAAAGATGAATGTGGTTTCACCAGCCTACTGTTAATTGATGGGGTTTAGAACTGCCTAAGATACAGCGTTTATGTCTGTCCTTTTCTGGGACATGGAAAGTAATTGCAGTGTGATTCATATACTACCTTATTTCATACTGTAATGATATGATATGTCTTTGATTTGGTACACTGCCTCTGTCCCATTTGCAGACGATACTCCATTTTATACTACATAGATCACACATATTGAGTCATACTTGGTTATCAATGTTTTATTATATACCAAGCAAGATCAGTATTTCCAGTTTCCATGTTAAACCACTGATAAGGTAGGGTAGGGTAGTGGATGGGACGGGATGTTCAAAAACAATTCAGCAACCTTGGTCCTTGTCTGTAAATTCATTTGTTATCCAATCTTTTTCACCCTGAGTCTGCATTTATGGTATGCTAAAGCTACATAGATTGCCGTATATATTTATCAAACATATAGTAGGGTGCTAAAACTGTTTCTGAATGAACGTGCCACATCTTGAATTAAGTTCTTGAAATAAACCAGGTCAACCATTGTAAATACGTGCATGATGGATGGAGGGTGAAATCAACTGCAACAGCAATCATCACCTGGAATTACAAAATACACATTGGTAGAAATTCAATAAATGGATTGGGGCGGGGGGGGGGGGTTGTGGAGGAAACAATGTATTATAAACAAGGTTTTGCAAACAGCATATTGAATTCAGTCAGGATAACTTTTGTATTAAAGAATTAATTATTTCATGGTTGGTTTAGATTTCTATTTTCTGGACATTTACATTGGGAGAAAATATATGCATTATTGTTATAATTTAAAAAATGATGTCTTCCTTTCTCATAAAATGCTGTCTACGTTTTTCATAAATCTTTAACAAATATACGAGGTCCCAATTTGCTTCTGAGGTATGCAAAAGCCATGATTACAACTTGCAAGAAATGAGCATTCATGCTTATAAGCTAATTGAGGGGAGTGGAAGGAGCAATAACATCCAGATTTGTAGTCCTTTTCTGAAGCATGTTATTAACACCATTGCTGGATTTTTGAAAGGTTATTTTCATGTGTTTGCTATCTTGACAAGTGATCTGGAAGTACCACTTTTAGGATACTTCCACTTTTTTTTATTTCTCACTTCCTACAAATCATTTTTAAGTGGACCATATGTCAGCTAGGTAGACCAGACCAGAAAATCAACTCCATGGGAAAGCTATAACTGCTTTTGTTGAGATTGCCTATAACAAAAGAGAGACCCAGTTTTGTAAAGCAATTAAGACCCCAAGTTGAAAAGTGGGAGAATCTGAGTCCTAGTCCTGCCTCAGGCACAAATCCAGCTGGAATTTAAGCCAGCCACTGTCTCTCAGCCCTAGGAAGAAGACAATCGCAAACCACTTCTGAAAATCTCATCAAGTAAAATGCAGAGACTAGGCTAGGCAGATAGCAGGAGTCAAGAGTGACTCAAAAGCACCTACTAATAGTCATAACAACAGAATCTTGCAGACTGCTTGTTCAGTATCTCCTCCTCCTCCTCCTCCTCCTCCTCCTCCTCCTCCTTACAGTTCATTAAATTATCTCATTCTGGACATTTAAGGTCAAAGTAAGGTCAGAATAAGAAGAAGCAGCCTTTGACTACTCTAACATGGAAGCCCATGAAGGATGGAGGAGGGGAGTTCAAATAACATCATATGCTTTGTGGCTTCAGATGTAAATGAGATGCATTGTGAAATTTGCATTAATTGTGCAATGTCATTATGCATGTGATATCACTGCCTCCTCTTCTAACAGATATGTTGCTCCCTCTTTTTCTAAGCCATGCTACAAAGAGGCACTATGACTGGGCACTGTAGGTTGCCCTGGGGAAGACAAAGGGAGTGGTGGTTTTTCAACAACACAAATTTCTTCACTCCGCCCCAATGCCACACAAAAGAGAAAGGAAGGAAAGTGCTAGAGCATAGAAACATCACCAGTAGACAGTAGTCACTCAGACAGTGTTTTTCAAACTTGGCGATGAGTGGACTTCAATTCCCAGAATTCCCCAGCCAGCATTGGGGAAGTCCACTCATTGCCAAGTTTGAAAAACACTGCCCTAGGGGAAAGTACCTCAAACAATATGGCACTTTGCACAGATAGAAAAAAGATAGAACATATAAATACCACACACACAACAGCACACACTCTGTTAGAGAGAAGTTTCTTGAAGGTGGGCTCCAGCATGGGTCCAAAAGCTCGGAAGACAAAACGTCTGGTCCTGATGACTGACCCAGTTTGGATCCTGCAAAGACAGAACATTTGTGGGTTTCAGACAACTACTGTAAGTAAGGAAATAATTGCAAGGATGTGCGAAGAGAGGGAAAAGATAGAATACTTGTGCGTTTCACCCAACTCCTGCGAGTTAAGGAAATAATTGCAAGGATCTGCAAAGAGAGGGAAAAGTTAGAACATTTGTGGGTTTCACCCAACTACTGTGAGTAAGGAAACAATTGCAAGGATCTGCAAAGAGTACCAACACCAAATTCACTCCTGGCTCTATTTTATAGTGGAATCAGCAGAATGATATCCATTTATCTGGTCAAATGGTGGGGCGGGGAGACAATTGCTGCCAAGCTGTCAAGCCACCATTCCCCTTTAATGACCTGTGAAAAGAATCCTATGCCAATTGCATCCCAGGAGCCACAGCAGTGGGGAAGCCTATAAGCTCCTTCCAAACAGAAAATACTTTCCCCTGCTTTTCTGCTAATTCAGCTACACAGCAGGTGAGCTAGAATTTCATTAGCTCAGTCACCAAATATGGATGACAGTTTGGGAACACACATACCCCAAGCTGTTTCTGGCGTAGTGCATCGAACCCCCTCTAGGGAGGTGCTTTCAATTACCGATTTAATCTTCATCCAAGTAAAAATCCAGATAGTCCTTGACCTATGACCACAATTGAACCCAACATTTCTGTTGCTAAGTGAAACATTTGTTAAGTGAGTTATGCCCCGGTTTACGACTTTTCTTGCCACAGTTGTTAAGTGAATCACCGAAATTGTTAAGTCAGTAACACAGTTGTTAAGTGAACTTGGCTTCCCCATTGACTTTGCTTGTCAGAAGGCCGCAGAAGGTGATTGCGTCACACACACACACACACGGGACACTGCAATCGTCATAAATAGGAACCAGTTGCCAGGCATCCAGATTTTGATCACATGGGATGCTGCTAAGTGTGAAAAGTGGTCACAAGTCATTTTTTTTTTCAATCCCGTTGTAACGTTGAACGGTCACTAAATGAACTGTTGTAAGTCGAGGACTACCTGTATGGATTTAAAATAGGACTTCAGAAGATACAAACCAGTTGAAGCCTTGACTGCTATCAAGTGCTGGCCCAGATCTGATAGCCCTAATTTAAAATAAAACATTTCTTACATCTCTCTGGGTCCATCTCTTATGTCCTGGCTGAACACGCTCTGGGGAGAGCTGTTTCATCCCATCAGTCCTGATGTGTTGACAAAGGAACTTACATTCCACAGCCACCAAGATCACAATCTATCAGGTGACTGTCCGTCAAGAAATAGGAGGCTCCTGGTGGAAAAAAGCCAGGGGTAGAGAGATGACTTTTTCACAGTCCTTTTTTCCCATAGGTATGACCTTTTAGAACCTGGCAAGGCACGGAGAAATGAATCACTCCCTCTAAAAGCAAAACTCATGGTGAGGAGTGACCGAAAAGGCAGCCAAAACAGAATTCCCGAAAAACAAAAAGCAGCCGTTAGCAAGTTCCAGAGATTATGAAATGGCAAAAGAACAGAAACCATTAGTGGTCTTAGGAAAATGTATGGGGACAATTAATAATAATAATAATAAAAACATCCCAAACAGATTAATAAGGACCGGACAAGCTCAGTGACCAGAAACTGCAGAATGGTTATTGGCGAGGGAACACAGGAAACAGAAAACCAGGAAAGAAAGGAAATGGAATGAAGAGGAAATAGAATGAAGCGTTCTTCTGGGAAAGGACACTGAACACTAAGATAATATTTTGTTACAAGATTAATATGCTAGCGCATTTGAGATTTTTCCATGAACGTTTTAAAGTGGACCTGTTAGATCAGAGATTTCAAACTGCCAGCCTGCGGGCCAGATGCATCAGGCTGAAACCGTGCCCACCCCATTGCCGGCAATGGAAAAAATGTCGTGATATGTCGCGACACGTTACGTGACGTTGTGAGTTTGACACCCCTGTGTTAGATGGTATTTCTTCCTCCTTATGACCTCATCAGTTTTTGGTTTGTTGTTGTGTAAATAGTTCAATCTTTTATTGCTGTGAATCATTTTTACTATTTAGTGTAACACGGACTACCAATGTTTGAGGTGATAACCTCTTAATACAAAATAGGTATCAAACTGATCATCTGCTTGCCTTGTATTGCTGGTCACCATATTTTTTGAATGACACAGAAGCTGCGTCATTTCTGCAAGAGCAGGATATAGAGAGGAGGAGGAGGAGGAGGAGGAGGAGGAAGAGGAGGAGGAGGAGGAGGTGCAGCAGCATCAGAAGCTTATTGAACCTTTAATGGATGGTAGACCTAAGAATTCAGAAGAAGTTGGAATTATCCTATTGTTTTATGTTAGACCTAACAAAGCAAAATGCCCATTTACTTTATGTTAGAGCTCACATCTACAGTATATACACAAATGCAGTAGATCATATGCAGCATATTTGTATCAGATCAACTTTCTTGAATTATTGCTCTAGATCAGACATGTCGAACTAGCGATGTCACGTGACGTCGCGCAACGTATCGGAGCTTTTTCGCCGTTGCCGGCAATGGGGTGGGCGCGGCTCCGGTATGATGAAACTGGCCTGTGGGCCAGCAGTTTGACACCCCTGCTCTAGATTTTCTACTATCTCCTGCTAATGATGCTGGCTGAGATTGATGGGTGTTGGCATGCCAAGCACCTAGAAACCCTCACGTGACTTATGCTGCTTTAGGCTCCCTGGTATGTTCCTTCCAAATGTTTAACTGTCTTAGCTTACCCATCTTCAATCCAGCCTCTGTTGCCTGCCATATTTTTCAACCCAAGGCTGCGGATCTATTTAAGAAATTGTCTTCTAGTAAATCTAGCCCCCTAGAGGCATTTGGGGTGATTACAGTCATCCCTTCTGTAATTTATATAATTATAGAAAATGTGATTCTTCTCAGGCTTCGGTTCCATTTGTCTTATACTGTCCAGACACGAACAGAACAGAATAGAAATCAGAGATTTCATTTGTGCCACAGGTCATTATGTAGCTCTATTCAAATTTCCCTTAAGGTTTAACTAGAAACATCAATCTCTCAAATCTACATCCCTCAGAAGCGATTTTGTACACCTAGTTCCTTGCTTCTCATCTTGAAAATATTTCAGCAAACTCTCCTACCAGGTGTCTATGCAGTATTTCAAACAGTTGATTTATAGAAAAGTCGGTCACACAGCAGCTAAAGAGGTCACTCAAAATTGAAATAATTTAATTTTCTTTGCTCATAATCAGTCGCTTGGGAAGTATTTATTGAAGGTATTTCCTTCATTGTCTTCTGACTATTTCCTGGACTAGGTGGTACTCTTAAGAAAACGATTGGGGAGAGGACATTCCAGGAACTGCTTCTTTATTTAATTTAATTACCTTCTATTCTATTTCAGCCTCATAAAATCGCTCTCTTCTTCTCTTTTATGACACAGGCAAATATGTAAACAACCAGAGAACAGGAAGATCTGCTAAGCAGATTGGGAAGAATCTGAAGAGAGAGAGAAAGGAGCACGCATAGCTACCACATTTGTATGTCTGATATGTGCATGGTGTAAGAAACATAAGTGGTTTGCAGAAGGCTTGGAAATTGTGAAGTAATTTTAACTGTTGTTTGCACTAACAAAACCCAGGCTTCAAGTAAGACCATTTACAGTACAGTACAGTAGCTCTTTTACTTCCTAGATTTCTGTTCCTTTTTTTGAAGCTTTTAAACCAGTAACCTCCATGCTTAGAGCTGTCTGCTACATCTCTGTTACTTCCTTTTTTTTTTTCCTCTTGTTTTCTTCATGTCTCCAGGAATATACAGAACACCATGCAGCAATTAACATCATTCATGGATGTACAGAGATTATCAAACACTTTGGAATTAAGTACATTCCAGAATGAGCAATGAGAAGTTACCAGAGACACTGCTAAGCTATCTCTCCTTTCTATGTGATTCCTGGGTCGGCTTCTAATATCACAGACTATTCATGATGAATCAGAGTCCACCTACCTCACTAGAAATGCCCAGCCTTATTTCTGCCTCTTGAGTCATCTTCTCTTGGAGGTAACCTAATACAGTGGAGCTTTCAAACTGTGGGTTATGACCCCTAAAATCATGAGTCACTTAGAAGCCACCAAAGCTTTTTAAAAGTTTGCCTCAGGCATAGTCAACTTTGAACTTTTGAGTATTACTAATGCCAATAAAATTAATTGTTTTATTTGTGGGGTGAACAGATTCATTTATCATTTCACATGGTTGTGGTATCACAACATTTGAGTGTCACTGCTCTAAGGGAAGGTCAGTTTCTGGAATCAGCAGCTGGGGGACCAGAGTGGAGATGGGTGATCATCTGTCTGTCCTCATTTGTGAGCTTCTTAAGTATATTTGTTAGCCACGCAGTGAACAGAGAGTACTTTAGGCCAGGGGTCTTCAAACTTGGCCCTTTTATGACTTGTGGACTTCAACTACCAGAATTCCTCAGCCAGGCACGCTGGCTGAGGAATTCTGGGAGTTGAAGTCCACAAGTCATAAAAGGGCCAAGTTTGAAGACCCCTTGCTTTAGGCTGTTCCAGCATAGATTTTATGTTCTCTCAAGATTATCCTTTTGGAAAAATCTGTGTTAACTCCTGGGAAAGAATCTTCCATACTTCTTTGTCCACGCATAGATGCAGTTCAGTTAAGTTATTAAAGTTTATTTACAGTGAACATTATCATTTTAGTGTATATTTGCTCATCCATAGGCCTAGCAAAGTGTAAGATACAGAGGTATGTTAAAATATAAAAATATGGATCTGGAAACCTAGATGAGTTTAATTTCATTATTTATATTTTGTCTGTATTTTGGGGGGGATATTGGTGATACTGTATTATAATCATACAGCTAATTAATGGGTGAAGTTCTTCTGTGGCTTTTCCTTACTGCTGAGAAGGCATACCTTGAGTTATAGAAAATTATAATGGAATAGTATTTGCTGTCCTCATTATCAAACCCTTGTGTGGCCATCATTTACTTCTTGTTCACTCACAGCGGTTCACTGGACTTTATTTTATCCAGGTTGCTGCAAGCAAGCTACATCTATCCCATCCTAACTTCAAAAGGTGTGCAAGGATCTTCACCTACATAGGGAAAATTGCTGAAATTGTACATAAAGACGCTGTGCATAAGCGGCTCTAGGGGACTGATGACCACAGCATTGTGTGAATTAGCAAAGTCCTTCTGAAGCTTATGCTGGCCTAACTCTGTAGAAAGCAAACCTATTAGCATTCTGTCTATACAGAAGATGAAATGAATATATTGGATGTGTCTGCCTCATCTTAACATGCAGCCACTTATGGTTCCTTTTGGCCAGTATCTATAAATTTGTAGGACATTTTCTTAGCAGTGACCTAAGGAATATTAAGTCATATTGAATCATGTTTTTCTACATATATTATTGAACATTCAGCAGGCAAAGCTGTTGGCTTCTGCATAATTGCTGGAGATGTTGAGCAGTTAATATCACATGAGATCTAGTGTTAAAATGAATGTATTTTTCAATGTCCTGTCAGAGGCAGTAATGAAATCCTAGTGGTAAATTGAAGGGCATTATTGATGATTGTAGAAATATTCTAATAAGTAAGAGGGCTTTTTTGTTTAAACTGGACACTCCTATGCTTTTGAAGATTCTGGCTAACATTGCTGTGGGTATCCTGATGCAAAATTCACCATGGAGTAAATAAAGCTTATGATATGCTAATTCTCAATAAATTTCAATGGCAATACCTTTTTCTCCTTTCCTTTTTCCTACTATTGTGGCAATCCTTGGGCTAAAGCCTATTTGATAATTTAAAAGTTGCCCCTCTGATCCCTGTCCAATTCACCTTACATCTTAAAGCCACAAATTACACCTTGGCATGATATTTAAGTCTGAAAGCTGGTGATAAAGACTTCCCACCAAAATACCCCACAATCATTCTTCATAGCATCATGTATGGTCGACTGACATACAATATGTTTCACAGGCAACACACCGAAAATGGAAATGTTAAGTATAAATCTTGTTAGAAGTTTCAGTAATTTTTAATATTTCCCCCTTTTTTTGGTGGCGTGCGTATGTGAATGATATATTTGTCCTAGAGCAATATGAATTCATTTCCCCCACATCAGTAATATCTGCAGTAAGCGAAATTAAAAATACATTTGTACTTGTACAGTTAAATGATCATATTTAATGAAATGTCGGAGATGAATCTTAGCAAATAGGAAATTATTTCAGAAAGAGAAGCATTTCATGACTGGCAGTCAGGGAAAAGCAAAGAGATTATACAAATGGTGTAGGGCTGTGACATATTAGGGGCCAAGAATTGGGCAGTTCTGCATAAAGGGACCATTGTGTGAATGTCATATAGAAGCTCGGCTACAGCTTTCAATTTATTTCCTATGGGAAAGTCCTTCGAATGCCTTATCAAATTCCAGTTGAGAACAGAAACTAATTTTTAAAAGCATCCGTGAACTCTACCACACTACCTGTTTTCACTTCCCAAATTCTTAGAAGCAGTTTCAAGACAGCCTATGGTCATTTTCATCCCCACCAACTTAGAAATACAAAAATCACATGAGACAATCAATGCTCCCTCCAGATCAGCGGTTCTCAACCTATGGGTCGTGACCCCATTTGGGGTCGATCGACCATTTCACGGGGGTTGCCAAGCAAGGCTGTCCGCCATTTTTATTGCCCGCCATTTTTTTCCCCTTTTCCGGCGGGTGCCTTACCTCCCTTGGGCTGGGCCAGCTGCTGGTCGGCCTGCTCCGTCTCTGCCGCTTGCCAGCTACGCCTCGGCCGGCGCAGGGGGCGGAACCACGCATGCATGGCGCTCCTGGGCAGGGAAAGTCCTCGACTTACAACCGATTGGGTAGTCCTCGACTTACGACCGGTTTAGTCCTCGACTTACGACCGGTTTAGTCCTCGACTTATGACCGGTTTAGTCCTCGACTTACGACCGGTCTAGTCCTCGACTTACGACCGGTTGGGGGTCGCGGCATTAAAAAGGTTGAGAACCACTGCTCCAGATGATCAATAGCAGGATGCAAAAATAGCTTCAAACAAGGTACACCAATCTCTAATCTGTTTTGTATAATGTTTAAATCATCTAAGCATTTGTAATCAGAAGAAACTCCAGAACTATGAAGATACCACACCTCTCTTCACTTTAAACGGCTAAAAACGAATAATATCAAGCTGTAGTGATTTAACTTCTGCTGGGAAGCCTTTCTCTCTTTATCTAACATGATCCTTACATAGGTCATAAAAAGAATAGACATTTAATATTTCTTTGAATAGCAATCTTCCCCAGAAGGATTCCACTTGTTTCATAAAAAAAAATATTATACATGGGTGAATGTCCTTATTTCTTTTGTGAGCTTTCTGAAATATTGTTATGGACATGCTTTCTTTGTTATCTGTCTTCTTAATTTAAGTTCTAAATTAAATAAAATGTCATGAAGAAGCTTTCCTAAATCTAAAAGCTACAAAGTTGTACAGTAGTACCTTAGTATTCATCGTTAATTGGTTCTGGGAAGCATGATGAATACCAAACAATTTTTTCCCATAAGGAATAATGTAGTGTCAGGCATCTGACACCAACAAGTTCTAGCTTGTGCATTGAATACCAAACAAACTATGAGTACCAGGACAAAATATTTGTGTCAAAATGCGTTGAGTACCAAATTCAATGAGTTTCAAAATAGTTGAGTACCAAGATAGCAATAGCACTTAGATTTATATACTGCTTCATAGTGCTTTACAGCACTCTCTAAGCAGTTTACAAATGTCAGCATATTGCCCCCAATCATCTGGGTCCTCATTTAACTGACATTGTAAGAATGGAAGTCTGAGTCAACCTTGAGCCATGAGGATTGAACCTCTGGCAGTGAGCAGAGTTAGCCTGCAATACTGCATTCCAACCACTGCGCCATCACAACGTACCACCGTATATCCTTTTTAGTGTGCACGGAGCGGGAAAGAGGGAGAGAACAAGAAAGAGAAAAAGAAAAAGAGAATACAACTTCACAGATGTGCATGACAATTTACTGAGCAATATAAATAAGGTGGCCCAACATCAAAACAAGTGCTAAGCCATTCTGTCTTTCTCTTCCTTTCCCAGCTAAGTAAATTTCAATAGAGACAACAAATATAGAGGGAAGAGAGAAGTGGTACTAGAAAGAGAAGAATAAGAGGCAATCTATACCTCCCTTTCTCTTTCAACAATTCAGGAAAGTAATTTCTGGCATCAGAGAAGTTATATATCCTATTTCTTTGTCCCTTTAAGTTTCTTAAGACGGTTTAAAACTTGGGCAAAGCAGGAAAATGAAATTTAATGAAACCCTCAGAGTTTGCTAACAAGGCTACAAGAGAGTTGAGTGGTCTGGATAGCCAAGATACTGCACCTGCTCAAGGCCAAATTTCAGCGGCACAATTTTGGGGATGCAGAAGAGATGCTGAGAACCTCAGGCAGCTCTTGGGCCCTATACCATATTGCTCATCTTGCGCATACAAGGTGCATCACACAATACACATGTTTTAGAAATCAGTTGTGGCCAATGTATTTCTACACCAATTCCTTCAAGGTATGTTCTGTAAGTTCTTCAGTACTTTGACTAATACAACTATAGATCTCTAGTGTAAATAGTTATGATTAAAGTAGGGGAAAAGCCTTTTAAATTAAAATGATTAACATCATCTTCATTCCAAGCGGATGTGCCTCCATTGTCTTTTTCTTGATTCAATTTTCCACACATGAATTCTAAACAATATTTTGAGTGCTGTTTAGATATTCCAGATGCTTTTTTTGTACTCTTGATTAATTGATGAATGAATTTACCACAAAAAAACATAAAATAAAAGCCACACTGAACAAGACTCTTGGCCAAACTCCTGCATGTACCAAAATATCCAGTTTGATAGCTAGATTTTTTTTAGTAACCTATGCTTAAGAATGGCTAATGATAAATTTGACGCAACTACACAGGGTAGTCACAAACGAAAATTTGGCTTGCAACAGATATCACATCAGAAAAAGATGTTGGCTAATAAATTGAGAATTCCACACAAATAGATTTTAAAATGTTGTAGATAAGGAAGACTCTACTATTAGAATTTTTTTTATTTCTTGCATTGATTATCCAGGGTAGAAGTACTAGTAGGGCAGGATCCAAAGAAATTTGGGGAGAGTTTCATGCTTACAGTCCCTTTGCGTTATCCCCGCCCCTCTAAAGCTAATCCATCCTGGGGCCGGCTGATGTCACATGGACATTTATTGTGCTTGCGATAGTGGCAAATATCTGTAGCTCGGGTGTAGAAGAAGGCTGGAGGTTCGTTCTCTAATACAACCCACAAGCTTGGAGAACGAAACTCCACCCTCAACTTATTGTGCTTCTTACTACCTTTCAGGCCAATTTACAGGAGGATGGAAGTTTTGGGGGGGAAATGAAAGAGGAAATGCTGCGTAATCTACCCTGAGCTCCAATGGAAAAGGCCACGTATAATTCAATTCTTCGTTAATTTGGTAGCCCATTTCAAACAAACAACTCTGTTAAATAAATAGAGTGTGAGTAGAAAGGTGGCTATGGCAGGAACAGAAGACCGCTTATGCAAGCAGCAGTGCTTTCTTCTAGTGTGAGCGAGTGAGCTCGGTACGTGTCCCAATCCCAAGAAGAAACCTTCATAAAGTTAACCAAAACCTATGCAGATGAAAATCTAATTAAGCCAAGCTCTGAGTGAAGCCAAGGGGAGAGATGGAGCCCAAACTAGGAAGCAAGTAGATTTCAGTCAATCACCATTGCATCTCATTGGCGTGCAGTAGTGAGGAGAATCTGTCTGATGGTAGTTTTATATGACTTCATTTCCTCTGTGAGAATAAATATGCTTGTGATCGAATTATCTTCAACCAGACTCCTGAGGAATTTATTCCGTTTGTATAATATTGTCTGTGCCCTCGTGAATTTTGTCTTGAAGATTCTCACGCTAGGTCTTGAGAGCTGTTTTGCTTGCTCTGTATGTTGTTCTTGTGTTTTATCTATGCTGTAATGAATGGCCTTTTTCCTTTCCATATCTGATTCCATAAAGAGCCACTTGACTTCTACAAGTCATCATTTTCATTCTGCATCTAAGTTTATTCTTAAGGGCTTTTTGTTTCATCTTTTCCCTGCTCTGCTAATATACACAAATCACTCTCAGAGATAGTGTCACGACTACGAAGGGAGTAATTTATCAATCTGGATGCTTCTTTGATGAAGGATGGTTTGTCTTTACAAGTCTGGACAGCTCCAGCTGAATTTCAATTTGCTATGGCATGCAAGGGATTTAAAGGATTACGGCCAGCAAAGGCTTTGAGCACAGACCAGATTCATTTTGCAAGAGGTTGCAACAACAGGACATTTCAACCAAGGTTTAATTTTCCCACTTTGATCAAAGCAAGAGTGGCCATTCGGCAAAATTTCGGAATATTTTCTTTTTCTTCTCTCTAAAAAAATCTCTAACACAATACATCAGAAAGCTACAACGTTTCACTTGATGCTGATGGTTGTATTCTTTTCCTAATGTGATCTGGCATACCTATATTCTCTCTTTGGAGGAATAAGTAACAGCCACTGTGTTCCAATGGAGGATTTGGGCCTTTAGTTACATGTTCTTGAGTTCCAAACATGGTATGTTTGGGGAAGAGCCACTTTTTCAGCTCTCCAGTCTCTCCTCCCTCATCATGGACAGATGTACACATGAAGAAAAACTGTATGAATAAATCTACTCCCACGTGTCAATATGTTTATAGTTAGATTTTGTTCAAATTGTGCATTATACAAGATATGTTTTCTAGCATGGTGAGCCAAAATATGTGTATAATTTTAGGTTTGGCCTCTGGGCAGGGGACAGAAAATTTGAGTACCTCCCATTAGAGTCCCAATAGGTGGTGAAACATTTTGTGAAAGAAGGAATGGGATTTGTTTAGTGGAGGATCTGAACAAGCAAGCTGAGTCTAAGAAATTAATCTAATTGTAGGGGCTGAAACAGCCCAACTCTTATTAACTATTTCAGGCTGGGGAGGAAGCATCCCTCACCAATTCTCCTCTATTACCAATTCCCCCAGTCTACCAAGCCATGCAATCGAATAGGAGAACCCGTCTCTCTCTAAACCAAACCAGCACCTTCTCCAGCCCAATGAACAGGTGTGTTTGGCTGGTAGTCAGTGGTTGCTCAAACAAATGGGGAAGTTCAGAACTTGGAACTTGCAAATTCCAGCTCCTAAGAGATGCTGGAATTCAAATCAACCACATTCTCCCATTTTACCCAGCCCTCCGAAGCCTGTTGAAGAGGAAGTAGGCTAGGAGAACTTCCTGTTTTTAGGCCTGAGGTTCATACTCTCTCATTCTACTCCTCTGCAAGTCCCTGGAAGAGCAGAACTTAGACAAAGTGTTAAACCTGTGCACCAATCAAGCCATGGAACAACTGTCCAGCAGGCTTGGGAAGGTGACAAAATCAGGCAGGGTCCCTGAAGGGAGCAGGTTTGAGGGCATTCCAAGAAGGGGCAGATTCAATGGGATTGAATTAAGTGCTTTCAGAAGATGCAATCCCACAAGGTTGGCACAATTTGGTAGGTGCTGTCTTTTGCTTTGATGTGCCTGGTAAAGAAACAAGCCAGCCACTTATAAAAATTCACTACCTCCCCAAGTCTTAACATTGTCCTTGTTTGTAGTGGTGGGGTTCAGAAAGGGGTCAGACAGCAAAACCTTAGACAATTTGAACAATTTTCTTAACATACTGTACCTTGCACATCTGACATCAGTTCCTCTATGCCAGTTGTTCAGGCTTTCTCTTCCAGCCACTTGATGTGATCTAAGACTATAACTGCAAATATCCTACTTTTAAGAATTAAAATCTGACATATCATAGCTCAATGGAAATGTACCATTTTGCAGATAATTCATTCCATGTTTTCTCAAAGATCAGCATGCCAATGCTGGTAAGTACAGTATAGATCAGAACTTCCACAACCTTCCATAACCAGCAGTCACCAAGATTGAGAAACATTGGTTTAGATGATACTCAATAAATGAGCTCTTTAAATTCAAAACTATCTTTACATCAACCTGAAGACTTATCAAGGCAACTCTGTTTTTAGGGATTCCCTGTAATCTGATTCTGAAGAAAGCATGCTAGAAAATTAAGGCCTCAATTCTCATCTGATGCAGGAGAATAAAATGAACTCTGTTTGCACAATACCTACCAAATCTATTCTAGATGTTTTCACTTACAATTTTATCAGTATTAGCCAATATAGTTAATGCTAATTGGTGGGAGGTAATGGCCTAAAGCGTCCAAACTTAGAAAGAACTTGATTTAACATTAATAGAGTAACTGACTCATTATAACTATTTGGAGACCAGCCTTTTTCCTGCTGGATTGAGCTTGTTTGCTCAATCAACAAAGCAGCATCTTCTATTTGAGTTCAAACTTCTCCTTCATTACTCAATCCTCACTTTCTACCCATCCCATGATGGCTATCCATAATCCTGGTTTGAGTTCAAAAGTGTTCCTCAAAATCAGAAAGTACCAAGTGCTATCCCAGATCTACTGACATTGGATAACATTAGTTGATTATATGTAATACGATGTGATTTAAATTGTTTTAAAGTTATTGAACATTCTATTCAAAATATCTTGTCCTTGCTGTATATTTTCCTGAAACATCAGTATTTGTGCATTATGTGTGTTCACTTGGTTGGCAATTTGTTGTAGCAGATGACAATTTTATATCCTAATGATAGATTTGAGCTGAGCTTTTTTACTCACTGTTCAAAGATATAGGAAGTTTTCAAAAGCTATTTCTTTCCTTTGGGAAGAGCTGGTGGAAAAATTGGCTTCATAGTTGACCACGCAAATTACACTGGCTAGTAAGTACTTTAATTTGTGTGCCCCAGGCTTAAACAATGCCATTTCCAGTTAGGAATCCAAGTGTTATTGCTCAGTTATGGTTTTAGTTAGAGACATTGAATCAGGTAAGCGTAAATCTATGTGTGCATGAATTAAATGAATGTGTGCATGCATGTGTATTTTTAAATATGAAAGTGAAGTAACAAGGGCAAACAAACTCATTGTTTTGATCCATGTGTTAGGACTAAATGAAGAGTGTTGTTATTAATCAACAGTTTGGCTATATAATTTTCATTCCAAGTGACCTTGAATGTGACTTCACAAAATTGTAGAAAATGTAATACGACAATACAAAATCATTGTGACATTGCATTCAACAAGTCCCAGAAGACTATTATATAACATGGCTGGGATTATGTACGTGATCAGAAGAAAATACACTCACCCAAACAATTCTTTTCCAGTACCAAACTTTGTTTACCTATTACATAAACTTCCCAGAACTCTGGTGAATTCAAGGTCATGAAAATTTGCAAGACCGAAATAAAACACAATAAATAATTTTCTCCAAACCTCAGTCTTGCTGTGGATTAAGTCCACTCTTAATGGCTAATCAAAGGGGTTAAAAAGGTCCTCACACACCACAGAATCCATATCTGAGGGCCCTTGCCTGAAACAACAACAACAACAACATCCAGGGCATTACGTACTCTTCTTTGAAAAACAGCACAAGATTTGGGATCTAAAAAAAATCTGGCATTCTGAAACAGCTACCTATTTTTCATCTGGGAAGTATAAGAACATGTATAGGCAGGGTCTAGATCAGGATAATCAACATGCAGAAAAGCCTTAATTAACCACTTTTCCTTTCTCTTCTCTACTGTCACTAGCTTCATTCCTGATGGGGTTCGTGCCCCTCAGCTGTGCAGTCTGGGAAAGGAGAGGAGGGTAACGTGATAGCTGGCAAAAAAAGGGAATGTATTACATCACAAGACCCTCACTTGACACACCCACACCTGAAACCCTTATAAACAGAAGAACACGGACACTGACATCCCCTAAACTCCGCTGATGATGTTACCTAGCCTGGTAACGAAATGTTTGGAAACCAACCCACAAGCTCGGAGAACAAACCTTTACCCTCAAGGGAACATATTAGCTGCAGAGTTTTGCTTGCCCCTTTCACCTGCCGTTGGCTCCTCATCTATGGCTGACCCTTATGTTCTTTGTATAACATTACGGCCTTTCTTCAGAGAAGTTTCTGGGTGAGTCAAGGGCAGGGCTGGCGAGCCCTATTGTTAGGCATAATGAAGTGGCCCTCTCTAGAAAGCCATAAAGATGAGCTTGGAGGAAACGTATAGAAACTGTTATAAAAATGTATTCTGAGATATATTTTGACATCCTGTCAAATGTGTGGCATCTGTTTTCTGACCTGGCCTGTCTTGAAGGCTGAGGTCCTTGTTATAAAGACATAGGCAAAATTCACAAGAAGTCTGGCAGTACCTTTTGAGTCTAACCATTTGTTTTAGGTGTAACCTAAAGTTCATTTCATCAGATGCATGGAATGGCTTGATTGCTGTAGGACTGAAGTACATTGAGATGAGGGGCAGAAAATGGGAAAGATATAATACGGATGGCGTTCCATGGGAATCAGATAATAAGTACCCTTCAATTTACAATTAACAATATATTAAGAATCCATTGCATTTGTTAAGTCATTCTGAGATAGTCTGAAACCTCTTCACAGTTGCAAACTCAGCTTTCTCCCACTCCTTTGTGCCAGCCAAATTCCTTTGGTCAAAAGCTACAATGTTGAGGTCTGTATCGCAGAAGTTAAAATGCTATAACTTTGCCCCTGTTCGAGTTCTGGTGTCAAATATGTTCTATTAGTTCTTTTACACAAAGTCTGGCCTATTTGTCCCATGCTGAATCCAGAGGGGCACTGCCACAGATAGTGGCATACATCACATTAGAGGAAGAACCTGGAATAGTGTCTCTAACTTTCTGAATGAAGTTGATAAAGTCTGTGATGGTACTGTTGGGGTAGGTGTGGGGTAGAGGCAAAATAGACATCTAGGCTATTTTAATCTAGTTTTCACGTTGATATCAATGTTTCTTGTTGTTCATCAGAATCTGCTTCAAGTTTGATGACTGTATGCATGTATAGGCCAGCTACCATATGCTTGGGAAAATACAGTGTCAATGTTCAATATGTGCTGCAACTTATTAAAGATGCATTGAAGTGACTTGAACTATAAACTGTAGGAGATAACCAAGGGTGTTAACACTAATGTCTCTCTCTCTCTCTCCCTCTCTCCTCTCCTCTCGTCTTCCCTCCCTTCCCCTCCCCTCCCCTCCCCTCCCCACTCTCTCTCTCTCTTTCTCTCTCTCCATGAAGATAGCAATTCTTTAGACTTTTTCATAGAGACACTGATACTGGAGATACCTATTTTCATATCTCACTCAGCAATCACTGAAATAAAAAATTACAGCAGTCATAAAGACTTCTCTGTGGCCTCAATTCCCCTTTCTCTCTGTTGCCTACAAAATAGTTAAAGCAGCTACTCACATCATTAAAAAAAGCTCACAATATTTGCTTACAGAAAGCCACAGGCAAGAAAATAAACAACTTTAAAAAAAAAAACATTGAACTTCCTGTAGCAAGTGGCTTTCAGACTTTGTTTATAATGTGAACAGGTAAATAGGGGTGACAGGTTCATTGCTAAGGATTTTTTTTTATTTTGGAAGAAATCTCCCTTTGAGAAAAAAAAAAAACTTACTTACTCCCTCCCTCCCTCCCTATCCTACCATAGGAGGAATACCCAAGCATTCTTCAAAAAAAATGTTTTTGTTCCATATGGCAACATGCCTCACCAGTTTTCTAGGACCTGAATGTTTGCTCTCTTTAAACTAGAGCCAGTATTGTGTCAGTACGTTAATTAATAGTGAAATTCTGCAGAAACAGAGAAGCCGCCTGTCACTTTGCTACTCTACTGACAAGAATATGAGATATCTAAACTACAAGCTGAGACGCAGGTCTGGGATCCTGAAGACACATGTCTTAGACTACCATCTTTCACTCACCATCTGCCATCTAGTTAATTAATTTGCAATGCTGCATCCTTATAAAGGCTTCAGAGACAGTGAAGCCAATAAGACAAATTTATGATGCTAGCAGAATGTTTGTACTCCAAACAGTTTGTTGCTGTGGTGACATTGATAATATCCAGCGCAATATTGGTGTGTCTTTCATTTCTATCTGTTTTCCTTGAAAGTCCAAGTTCTTGAGCAAAACTTGCACTATTCCACACATGATTCTAATGCAGTGGTTCTCAACCTGTGGGTCGGGACCCCATTTGGTGTCGATCGACCATTTCACGGGGGTCGCCAAGCAAGGCTGTCTGCCATTTTTTTTTTCCGCCATTTTTTTTGTCCAACATTTTTTTTCCCTTTTCCGGCGGGTGCCTTACCTCCCTTGGGCTGGGCCAGCTGGTGGTTGGCCTGCTCCGTCTCTGCCGCTTGCCAGCTACGCCTCGGCCGGCGCAGGGGGCGGAACCACGCATGCGTGGCGCTCCCGGGCAGGGAAAGTCCTCGACCTACGACCGGTTGGGTAGTCCTCGACTTACGACCGGTTTAGTCCTCAACGTACGACCGGTTTAGTCCTCGACTTACGACCGGTTGGGGTCACGGCATTAAAAATGTTGAGAACCACTGTTCTAATGTCTGGATATTTTGTAAACTGACTTTGGTCCTTAGGTAGGTTATCTTTTGCCATGATGTCTTCTTGGTGGAGTGTTTTCTTACCACTCTACAACCCCTCTGAAAATTATCATGTTCTAGTACAAACAGCAAATCTTCTGGGGTAAAGGAGATAAGAGATATAGAGGATTCAGCAGGGAAGGTTGCAAATATTTTTTGATGGAACTCAGGAAGTTCCTTCTCGCTTTTCAGCTCCTATACAAGCTCAGATGAAATGGGGGATGATTTTGCAGATAAGCAAAAAGAGTAACATTTGGTCGCTTTGGAAGATGGCCTAAGCCAGGGGTCTCCAAACTTGGCCCTTTTATGACTTGTGGACTTCAACTCCCAGAATTCCTCAGCCAGCATGCCTGGCTGAGGAATTCTGGGAGTTGAAGTCCACAAGTCATAAAAGAGCCAAGTTTGAAGACCCCTGGCCTAAGCTATCACAGGCCGGTTCCTTCATCAGTTTTTGGCCAGCAAACAATCCAACATTTGTTATCAACTCAAGTGGTTGGAATGCATCCCTTTGCAAGTTAGGAAAGCAACCTCCTAATTTTAATCCAATTACATTTCTCTCTACATTAGCAAAGCTTGAATGAACTGCTTATCTGGAAAACCTCAGTGCTTGGCAGAGAGGGACCCCCATTTTCTTAACACCCAAGCAGCCACTTCATACAAATTGCTTCTGGCATGATTTAAGTTCTCAGTGGAAACCACGCTGATTGAACAAATTCAGCTTAAGGGCCTCTTCCCTTCTTTCTGAGGCAGCAGGCAGAAAAGCATAACATGCTTGCTACCTGGGCTTGAAGGCCTAACGCATTCTAGTCTTATCTCGTAGCTCACCACACAAGACTTGTTAACATGCAACTATCCATCCCTTGATCACAGCCCAGTCATTTCTTTCTTATACGTCTCAAAACTTTTGTTACTGTTCTATAAGATTGTAGAACGATAAGAAGTGCTTGAGGGAGATCTCTCAGTGGTTCCACACCTGCACGTATCGATTGGCACTAGATACAAGCAAATCAAGAGCCTTCATCAGTGAGTCAGACACCCAGCCTGAGGCCAGCATTCCATAACTCCTTCAACAATTGGCCTTGTACAAAATTGTAAATCATTTCGAGCAACAATTTGTCATTTTATTTCTGGCATTTATATTTATACTCCACTTTTTTTTCTGAGCACTGGAAATGGCACACTCGAGAGTTTTTACTTGCACAACGATTCTGTCAGCAAGGATGGCCTAAGACTGACTGGTCCAAAGTCACCCATTTAAATCCTTAGTCAGGGTGGGAGTTGAACGTGGACCTCCCCATCCAAATCCACTATGATAAAACTGCAGTCCTATGAAAACCATCAGGAGAACCTCCATTGATCTTTCTTCTTCATGAACATTAGGACAGCACAGTAAGAGTAATTTCATTTTTATTAAGGTGTTGGGAACTGGTGGATATAATTTATATGTCATGTAACCTGAATGATGATTCCCTGGAATATAGAGGCTGTGATCTAGTGGGCATATCGGTTCCTGAGCTTGTAAATAGTGTGATGTTTAAGCTTTACATTATCAATCATTCTTGCTATTTTTTCCCTGCCAGGTATTACCCCTTTTCCCACACTAGAAAACCTGTGTCTGAAGTAACATTTTTCTAAAAGAAGCAGAATGTTACTATTTGACCATCAATAATTCATGTCATTATGTACTTTTCTTGGAATGTTTGGAACTATTTTTTTTTAAAAAAGATATTCCATAATGACACAGAAGTGAGTTTCTATCCTTTGTGAAAAAGAAGAACTGATTCTAAAAACATACACATTGCATTTTTTGTTTTGCTTTGTTTTGTTTTGTGGCTCAGAAGACCTCCCCAGCTCACTGATTACAGTAGATAAAAAGTAAACATTTCATATAAAAATCCATAATGTTTGGCAGAAAGGAAGGGCTTTTTTTTTTCCTGAGCACCATTCCCAACTTTAGTCTATACATCAAAGCAGAGACGGCAATCAATAATAACATTTGCTTTTGCTAAAAAGGCAGACCTAGGTCATTGCTGAATCTAGACTGTATAAATCTGACTGATTGTGACAGACAGCGCTAAGTAATTGTTATAATCACTCTGGTAGACAGTGTACCTTGGCAATGTAAAAGGAAGATGCAGTAAATGGCATCAGAGGATAGCCAACCCTTTAACCTGACATCTTTGACAGCAGTGATTTGATCTTAATGGGATGGTTATTCAGAGCCATTGCTGTTTCAACACAGGAAAGAAAGATGAGCAGAAACCCAGCGAGTCTCTTTCTATGTTTGCCAGAGATAAGGGCCTCATTAGAGCGTACAGAAAGGCTTAGTTGCAGGTTGACTTGTTGTGGCGATCGGTTGGTGGAAAGGGCGATATTAGCAAAAAGCACAGAAAACGCATCAGACAGAATTGATTTGCAGCCTTCATGGCGGCAGAGAGAAGCATCCATTAGGATGGTGTATTTTCAAAACTTTCACATCAGCAAAGCAATGCATTCAACTGAAATGAGACCCGGTCAAACTTATTTAAAGCAAACTATGGCAGCCACGGTCTTTCCAAAGTGCATTCTGCCCTGGGGCTAACTTGTTTTGCAAACAAACACAATGGGAAATGGAAGCTTCATCGTTGCCCTCATTTGATACGTCTCTTTCTTTCATTCCACCTCCTCCTGTATGTTAACATGCAGGCCTCAGATAGAATCATTTTTATAAAAAGCTTTCCTCTTTGCAAAACTGAAATTTGGAACTGGCATCATTCTGTTACTTCCAGCCCTGAAATCCCCATGTACTCTACTAAAAGAGGAGCATTGATCGCATAAAAAAAAAAGAAATCCTTTCAGATGCCTAAAGCAGGAGCCTTCAATGTTGGCAACTATAAAACCGGTGGACTTCAACTCCCAGAATTTGTCAGCCAGCTTAAAGTTTGGAGACCCCTGGCCTAAAAGAAAGCTCCAATTTATGAGGCAAACTCCACTTTCAAAGGTTGGGATGGTTCTAGAGCAGGAGCAAATAAAAATATCTGTAGGTTTTTGTGTTCTATGGAAAGTGATGGGATAGCAGTTCATTGGTCAAGACACAGCTGCTTAGCAGATAGGCTTATGACATGTGAACTTACTGATCATTTACTTGGTGTAGAAAGCAAGTTGTTCAATGCATTTTGTTTCAAAATGAATTGACATTAAAATCCATGCAACATACTCTGGTTGAGATGCCCTTTTCCTCATCCTGGCATTGTTACCAAAGAAGGTTCTTCCTTTTAGTCTTGTTAGGATTTTACCTGAATGGGGTTTGTCATGACGATCTGATCTGTAACTAGGTCTTGCCCTCTCAGCAGAACTGGCTAGCCATTGACAGAAATAGACATTCTTCTCCAACAGTCTTCCACTCAGCCTTAAAGCAACCCCTACCGTGTTTTTTCTCTCTTCTCTAAAAGTACACTCTCCACACTGTGTTGATACAAGTGTTCCTGTCCACTTGGCCCGGAGTGTTTCAGTTTCCTGCAGTTTAACCTCAACAGTTTTGAGGTTAACTTTGCAAAGGAACCATGGCCCTTTACCTGAACCAATGCTGATCAGTATAGATCGTATACTTTCCCATACTAGCACTAAGGAAATTGTAAGGTACTTAAAATATTTGCTTAGCAGAATGAAGACTACCATATTACAAACTGGCAGAAATATTTTAGATTTTGTTTTTAATCACAATCTTTTGGGAGTAGGTTGCTTTCTCTTCTGTTTTTTAAGTAGCTCAGAAGTCTACTATTTCAATTTATTTATTTAAGTAACTCAGAATTCTACTATTTCACCGTTTCCCCCGTAACTTGAAGAAGGTTTCACACAGAGACACACACACACCTCCTAAGTAGCCCAAACAAACCTCTAGGCTATCTCTCAGCAGTTCTTTAAAGAATTTGCATCCTTTGGTTGGACCATTCAGCTAAGCTCTGTAGCTGCAGTGAAATTCCAGAAAAGTCAGACTTAGTTTTGAAAGTTTCTGCCGGGTGTTATGGGAATGGCCAGTGAACTCCAAAGCATTTTTGTACTTTGAATCCAAAAGATTGAACATTCTTTTGTGTAAGGGCCTTTATACTTTGTTCTCTGGGTTCAGAGATCAGTAGGAATGATGGCAACTGTGGGTGTCTTTAAATTGTTTTCGAGGGATTGGAAATTGTGCCAGCATGGAAGTACCCAGGTCCAATCCACCGAAGTCCCAAAATGGGAAGTCCACATTCTATTAGACAGTCCAGTTACTTCAAGCTTTTGCAAGGAGGATACAGCTCATTCAGACATAAGGCCTTACCTCGCTCATGTTAGATCGCGCAGGCAGTAAGACACGAGTCGAGTGACAGTCAGCTCTCGGTTTATTGGCAATGCATCAAGTAAATCCGGACTGGCTCTCTGGGCCAGGGGAGCCCTCTTTTATGGGATTCCCCTGGCTTGTAATCACACAATTCCATTGGCTGGCAAGACCCCGTTGCTAGTTAGCCAACCAGCAACGGGCATGAAA
>NW_015386408.1:1923893-1954843 GCF_001527695.2 Protobothrops mucrosquamatus
ACGCCCCCCGATGAGTCACTATGGTCTGGGCTTCTGCGGTGGCTTCATCCACCGGCAACTGCTGGTACGCCTGAGCGAGATCCAGCTTCGCAAACACGTTCCCGTCCCCCAACGAGTGTAAAAGATGCTGTACTACGGGGACGGGATACGCGTGGGGTTGTAACGCCTTGTTGATGGTCCCTTTGTAATCGGCACACACACGCAAGGATCCATCTGGCTTAAGGGGGAGGACGATGGGTGTTTCCCACTTGGCGTGGTCCACCGGCTCGATGACCCCTTGGGCTAGCAGTTTGTCTAGCTGTTCGTCCACTTTGTGTCGTAGGGTGAAAGGGACATGGCGGGGCTTCAATCGGATCGGGGCAACACTGGGATCTAGGTTCAGAGAAATGTGTTTCCCCCGGTATTTACCCAGTGAGCCGTCGAACACGTCCGGGAACTCCTCCAACAGCTGCTCGAACTCCTCCTTGTGGATTCTGTGTAGGCCGGTGAATCCCAGGCCCAGGGGTTTGAGCCACTCGACGCCAAGCAAGGTGGGTCGATGGCCCTCCACAACGGTTAGTGGCAGGCGAGCTTTGTGTCCCCGGAACGAGACGTCCACTCGTGCTCGACCTAGCACGCGAAGATCGTGGCCGTTGAAGTCTACGAGCCGTCCCGTTGGTTTCTCCAGGGCGGTGTGGGACAGCTCCGGCAGCAGTCTTTTGAGCTTGTCCCACGACATGATGGAACAGATGGATCCCGTATCCACCTCCATCTTACATGGTTGCCTCCCAATCATGACCGTTGCGAAAAACTTTTCCGCGCCAGTCGAGTTGGTGTGGCTGACAACCATGTGATGCACTTTACGCTCGTCCTGGTCGTCGTCGTAGCCCCTTCTCTGGTCGCGCCTCCCTTCGGGTCGGGCTGACCCCTTCCATTTGTTCTCACGTGGTTTATGGGGCGGTGAGCAGCGTGGCGGTGAGCGGCGCGGTGGGGATCGTCGTGGAGACGTGTGCCTCCGTGGGGGCGAATGCTGTTTCCTGGAATTTGGGCGCGAGGCTCGGCATGCTTTTGCGATGTGTCCTCGCCTCAGGCAGCGGCTGCACGTGGTATCTAGGAACCGACAGTTTGCTCGTGTGTGGTTCCCCAAACACCCTGGACACTCGAGGTCGTCCCGCTCGTCTCGCCATGCTCGCTGCTTCCGGCTGGTAAAGGTGCGATGGACGGTCTCTTCCTCGCCGGCCTCGTCCGATTCGGTGGCCTCCGGATCGGGGGTTGGCTCGCGATGGGTGCGATGGATGGCACCCCGTCNTGGCTTGTAATCACACAATTCCATTGGCTGGCAAGACCCCGTTGCTAGTTAGCCAACCAGCAACGGGCATGAAACTGTGTGCAGATGGTGAAGGGCAATCACCCTTAATGGGCGATCAATGGTGAAGGGCAATCACCCTTAATGGGTGATCAGGATATGCATAGGGGATTACGGGGGGGGGAATACAAAGAACACAACAGCTCACATTACGTCTACCCCAAATTGTGCAAATTGTCTTAATCTCATCTGGAAGGTTATATTCCTGACCAAAAGTCAAAATGTTGCGCCAAACCAGAGATGATGAAAGTAGAAAGCACTACCTCTGAAGAACAGTACATCCAACCCACACTACAAAGAATAGAGTTTTACAAATATATATAAAAGAAATCATTAAACCTCAGATCATACTATATAGACCAGGGGCCTTCCAACTTAGCCCTTTTATGACTTGTGGACTTCAACTCCCAGAATTCCTCAGCCAGCATGCTTGGCTGAGGAATTCTGGGAGTTGAAGTCCACAAGTCATAAAAGGACCAAGATTGAAGACCCCTGCTTTAGACTATGTATGGATATTTTTAATGTTTTTTGTTCCTGCATATATCATCCTAATTCTGAAAGCCTGAATTACTGGAGCCAGTTCCAGTACTGGAGCCATTTTCCTCAAAGAGGAAAAAGCCAGTGTGAATATAGTTAATGATAGAAAAGAAAGCATTTATCTTTTCTTTTCTTCTCCTGGACCATGCTCAAAGATGAAATTTGGAAATAGTTTTACTCTTCTTAGAAATGCTGCTGTTTGAACTGACTTGGGAAGTTTTCAGAGATTTGGAAGGCATAAAAACCTGCTGCACTTCCTTTTTAAAATATCAGATTTCTTGCTAGTGATAGTAACAACCGATTGGCTAAAATTGTCATTCAGGAAGCTGATTGAAAAAATGGTTTTTATTTACTTATTTAGTTGTTCATAAATCTTAATTTCAACTTATTTAACATATGTTTGTTAATGTTTCTTGATATTAAAATGATCCTTATTGTGACTTTGGCAAATCAAAATAACCATAATGCTACTGTTGTGTCCTGAGCCTGCAGCAGCAGGCTCAGGACGTTGTCATGGTAACGGGCTGCTGTAAGTTGCCCGGGACCAGACAAACTGGCGCCAGCCTGCGCGCATGCGCAAGGCGCCAAGCGCGCCGTTCTGTTGTATCCTTTTTACCCGGGCTTTTGCTGGTTGTTCAGAGAGCTGAGAGAGGCCTGCGAGCCTCAGAGTTGTGTCGGAGGAGAACAGAAGAGAATAAAGGTTCTGTTACTGACAACATGTCTGCCTCTCTTTCGCCGTTAAACCGAGGACTCAACAGCTACCATAGATGAAAGTTCAAACAGAGCCTGTCTACTCTTCCAAGAAACTATGGTTCTTTGTTTATTCTCCAGATCTACTGGAACCAAGTCAAAGCAGGACAAGAATGTGTTATATTACCATTGAGTTTAGTCTGTCTGCTTGAACATTTAAATCAGAAATACAGTCTGAGAAGCAGAAAGATTTGCATTCCTCAATTTGCTATGATGTCTCAAGAAAATAGAAGGAAAAGTTTCCTGGTGAAAGGAGAAACCACCCTAACAATCAGGGATATTGATCAATCAGGAAAGAGGAAACTGTGATGCTAGTAAAATTTACAGCCCCTAAATATTCATGTGTAAAGTCTAATCTAATCTGCAGTGAAGTATATATGGATATTTGCACAGATGTAATCAAAGAAAAAAATGCAAGCTAGTTAATGAAAACTTCTTCAGTACTTCCATAGAGCTAAAAAAAACAAAAACCCATCTAGCTATTTTGTCTATCAACTCTGAATAGAAAATAGGGGAAATACTCATGATTTTCAATTGAGATAAGCAATGTGATTAATCAAATATCAAAAGGATCATTACTTTGGAAGATTAAAAAATATATATCAGAGACAAATATTTATCAGGACCAAGTAAATGGCTACAAAATAATCAGTAAACTTAGTAGGGCTGCTTTTCTGGCTTGTGATATATGAGAACCATTTCCCGATAATGTTAGGCTTTGTGCAGCTAGCTTAGGATGGTAGGCTATGGAAAGAGGAAATGAGGAGGCTAAAAAAGTAGAACAATATAAACAACTCCCCAAAGACACAGATTTTCTCAAAAATCTGAGAAATGACATGTGGAAATGATATGGAGATGAAGAACGAAGATAATTGAAGAGAACTGGCAACTAGGGTAAAAAATCACATCTCAGACCAAAGCTTGTAGCTTTCCCTAATTTGTTATCCCCTAGTTTCCTCCAGAAGTTCTGGACTGCAACTCCATAATTATAATTATAACCCCAAAAGCATCAGATCGGAGATGATCCTAAAGCCGAAGTGCGCAACCTAAACTTCTCAGTTTGTATGCAACTTTCCCCAAAATTTCAAGGCCTCCCTAAAGACTTCCTAACATTGTTTTCAAAGTATAGTTTATATGAGAGTGAAAGAGAAATTATTTAATACATGGCTGGAGAATATCTTTAAATCTATTATACTCTAATTGAGTTTAAAAGTAGGATAGGATAGGATAGGATAGGATAGGATAGGATAGGATAGGATAGGATAGGATAGGATAGGATAGGATAGGATAGTATTATTATTATTATTCTCTCCCCTCCTTCCGCCGTGCCCTCAAGACATGGCTTTTCCATCAAGCGGGATTGGCCTAGGGGGGGGGGTTTATAGGGATTTTAATAGGGATTTTATAATTTTTCTAACAACAGGTTTATCTAATATATATTTTAATTTGGTTTTTAGATATTTATTGTATAGCTCTGTTTTTACTTACCTGTAAGCCGCCCTGAGTCCCTCGGGAGAAGGGCAGGGTATAAATTAAAGTATTATTATTATTATTATTATTATAGGATAGGATAGGATAGGATAGGATAGGATAGGATAGGATAGGATAGGATAGGATAGGATAGGATAGGACTGGAAGGGACCTTGGAGGTCTTCTAGCCCAGCCCCCTGCTCAAGCAGGAGAACCTATACCATCTCAGACAATTGACTGTCTAGTCTCTTTTTAAAAACCTCCAGTGAGAGAGCGCCCACGATTTCTGGAGGCAAGCTGTTCCACTGATTAATTGTCCTCACTCTCAGGAAGTTTCTCTTTAATTCCAGGTTCCAGGTAAATGAAAGGAAGGTCAATTTTTGTTCTGAAACCCCACATATTCATTTTTTGAATACAGGCAGTCCTTGACTTATGACCACAATTGAGCCCAACATTTCTATTGCTAAGTGAAACATTTGTTAAGTGAGTTTGCCCAATTTTATGACCCTTCTTTCCACAGTTGCTAAGTGAATCACTGCGGTTGTTAAATTAGTCAAACTGTTGTTAAATGAAACTGGCTTCCCCATTGTCAGATGGTCGCAAAAGGGGATCACGTGACCCCCGAGAAACTGTAACTGTCATAAATATTAATCATTTGCCAAGCGACTGAATTTTGATCAGATGACCATGGGGATGCTATAACGGTCTTAAATGTGAAAAAACAGTCCTAAGTCATTTTTTTCAGTATCATTGTAAGTTTGAACAGTCACTAAACGAAGTGTTGCAAGGCGAGGACTACCTGTACAGCATTAGCATGCTTTTTTTTAACATTTTATTAAGATGTAAAGTAAAATGCAAAATATAAAGCAAATAGTAGGACCCAATGGGGAGGGGAAAGAGAGAAGAAAGGGAGGGAAAGGGAGGAAAAAGAAAAAAAAGAGATTAACTTCCGACTTCCCCTGTTGCAATAAAATAAAGCATTAACGTCAAGCCTTGACTTTTTACTTTTTCACAATAGTAAAAACTAGCCATTTCTGTAACAACAAATCGGTCTAATCAGTGAAACCCAAAATCAAAGTTTCATTCTTTTCCACCTCAAGCACAAAATCCAGAAGCGGTCTCCATGTAAAAATGAAGATACTTATATTCTTTTCTTTAATCAAAACAGTCAGCCTTAGCATGCTGTTGAGGCCAATACATTCCTCAGATATAAACCAATTTACTCAGCCCTATTTTAAAGATGGGAGAAGTTTGCAATATTAATAGAAATGTAGTAGGCAAGAGTGGAAATCTGAAGAATTAGGGACCATGAAATTTAAAGCCTCGGAGAAATGATACTGATGGGCCTTAAGCCCAAAACCAAATTTAAAAAATTCTGTCAGTCTGCACTGAGAAAATGCACAAAAAAAGGGAAAAAATCAGAAATACAGGAATACCCACAATGGAGGAATGGATTATGATGCTAGAATTAGCAGAAATGGCAAAACTGGCCTGTTTGATCAGAACCAAGACAATAAGTACTTTATTAAAGACTGGTAACTTTTTATGGACTTTCTGTTGAAAATGGAATAAAAATGATTTAGAAGGGAACTATATAATTTTAAACAGGGAGATGTGAAGATTTGTTTGCTTGTACAGACGTCTCACATCCTGGACATAACGTGTTTCAACTTCTTCCCTCAAGACGACACTATAGGGCAATGCACACCAGAGCAACTAGATATAAGGATAGGTTTTTTCCCCCACGCCGTCACTCTGCTTAATAACTAATTCCTACAACACTGTCATACTACTTAGTAAAGCTGTATTATTATTATTATTCTCTTCATCTTTCCTATTATCTATTCTTATCTTCTTATGACTATAACTTTGTGGCTTGTATCTTACAATTTATATTGTTTTATTTAGTATCCTAGTATGATTTATGTTGTTTGATTAGCTACTATCCTATGACTATCACTAAGTGTTGCATCTTATGATTTATGATGAATTGTTGTATTTTATGATTTATGATGAATGTATTTTTATGTTGTTCATGATCATGATTTATCACTATTACTTGTATGAACGCTGAGAGCTTATGCACCGGAGACAAATTCCTTGTGTGTCCAACCACACTTGGCCAATAAAGAATTCTAAATTCTGATTGCTGTAAAGGAGATTTGGAGTCACTTCCTTATATTTCCTGTTTCTATTTGCATTTTTTTCCTTATACTTTTCTCTTTCTTTCTCTTTACTTTTTTCTTCTGTCTTTTATTTAATTTTGCTTTATGTTTTCTTTTGTATCTGAGAAAAATCTTTAGTAAAAGTTATTATTTAAGTCATAGCTCCTGTTCAGAATTTCAAGAAAGAAAAGGATAAGGAAAAATGAGGAAAGAATTTTTTTTTTCTCATTTGATATAACCAGCCAATTCTTTAGGTGCAGGATTCTAGTTCTTAGGCGATATTCACTATTATTTACGACAACTGAATATTAGACATATAAATTTTATGTTAGACTCCACACCCACTGATGCTAAATCATACTAAAAACCCATCCTGATCAGCCTACAAATTAGTTACCTTTTTAATTGTAGGGATTTACCTGCCTTGAAACGCTGTGCTTGAATCTGATTAGTGCTGCTTCTACAAGTGTAACACTCGGCAGGAGAAAATCAATCTCGCTTCCGTAATGAAGGAAAACAAGTCATTTTCCAAAAGAAATATGATTATGCATTCACAGTTTGGGTAGAAGGAACAGAAGGCAAAGTAATACAGAGCAGTTTTGCTCAGAGGGACTCTCTGCTAGCTGAGACCAGCATAACAAGATTCAATTCTAGTTTAATGTGGCTGCAGCTCAAATCCCATTGGAGAGTTTGTTTGGCAATCTGACAAAGTTATCTCAAGAAAAATAGGTTAAAAAACATAAACTTGACTTGGGTAACTGCATTTTCTCCTCAGGTTTGCCTCAGGGCCTTTTTAGCCCTCAGCCCCCAAAGTATTACCACTTGGTGCTTCTGCATAAACCAGGACATCTTAGCCACCTTTTGCTGAAAGAAAAAAAAAAGTCAGCGCCATGATCTTAAGGTGAAGAAGGTTCCTTTTAGATACAAACTAGTATAAAAATGAAAACATTATGAAACTGCTTGGTTGCCAAGGGATCTGCAGTTCTGTCCCTTAATCAACTTGTCATATGCTGAACCCTTAGAATAATTTTTAAGTGATAATTATCATATATTATAGAAGAATTTTCACTCGAATGTCAAAGAACTATGTAGAATCAAGTATTACCCTATGTTATGCAGAGGCATCTAAAATGACAAACTTAAAACATATGAAATGAAATGCCTTCCAGGCATTTTGGACAGACACTCGCACAATTCCTGATTATTACTTACTCAAAGTTTGGTTTTTACTTACGGATTTTTCATGGGTCAGCATGTACATGCAGGCTAGTCTTTCCCCACCTGGTGCTCTGTAATGCTATTGGGATTATAATTTCTGGAATCCCTGTACCATAACCACGGCCTTTGGCTGTACTTGCTAGGTAGAAATTGAAATTCCCATGCAATTGGAAAGCTCCAGGTTGGGCAGGGCTCTCTGGAACCATTGTCCTCATTGTTAATTTAGCCAATAATAGAAATGAGCAAAGCATATAACCAAAAAAGATGCCACCGAGTGTTGGGTCATCTCCAGGACTAGACGAGCGCCAGGCACAAACTCATTACCTGTACTTTCTCATGACTGCAGGAAGGTTACCATCCACTCCAAATCGACCTCACTGTTTTCCAAGGTTTCTCAATAAGCTGCAGAGGGCCTTCAGAGAGTGCATACGTTGTGCTTTCAAACCGCTGAGCCTCCCAAAGCATCCAAGATGCTCATGTTCATGCTTATTACCTATGAGGTAATGAAACTGTTTAAATCCATCTTCAGTATTTTTAGACATGTGTTCTCCACGCTGTCTGACCTTGTGCTCAATGTGTCCCTTGCTCTAAAATCAGACCTAAGTAGTATGTTGATTATTGATGTTATAATAAATTAAGGATCCATTTTCCAATTGTAGAATATAAGCATGTAAGCACAGATTCTTGTTACAGGGATAAATAGCAGCCTTGCTGTTGTCTTGTTGTACTTTTACAATAGAAAAAGGAATTGCAATAGTTTTCAGAGGATGCAGCATATGAATGGGACAACACAGTTTTTAATCCAGATTTTTACAATTTTTAATCACAATTGTATATACTTTTGACAACCATAGGATTTATTTGCAAATACTTCACCCTCGGACAGCAATTGAAGTTCATCACTAGCCAACAAAGGATAAAGAACTCTATGGAAAGTCTTTATAAAATATAATGGTATGTTTGCTAGAGAAAATGACTAGTTGTCATCAATGTTTGATACTGAGATAATGCGCTTCTTGTTTGATTTGTTTTATGCATCAGGTTTGACCATGCCCAATGTTTTGCTTTGCTTTGTTTTGAGGTTTTTTTTTAACAAGAATATATTTTCAAGCCAGTTTGCAAAAAAAGGGAAAACAAACAATTTTAACTCCAGAGAGCTGCAGTTACAGAGTAGTGGAAAAATGCAGGACATAACCCAGCTCTATTCACATTGTCACTAGCAATCTATGCATGTTTCTTCTGAGTAAGTCTCATTGTGTCCAGTAAGGTTTGCATCAACTAAGTCTGCCCTGGATTTCAGTCTTTGTTGCATTATTTGTGCATGACATGATTTGAATGCAAATACTCAACAGCCACATGCATCCAATTCAGTATAAACCATGTATATACATCACTAGCTTTTTATGGATCAGCTGCATGTGCTCATCTTCCTTTCCGGATGGGAATAATTCATATGTATGCAGAACCATTTTTTATCTAGTCTTAAAGAAGGTGAATCACATGTGAGTGGGACTAAGGAACCTCCACAAATGGAATCTGCACTGATCAATTCTGGATCGCTTGCCCCACTGACATTTTTTTCATTTGAAGGTCTGACGTGGCAGCTGTTCATGTCTATTAATATGAAACTAGAGCAAAACTGATGTTCTCATTTGCAATGCTGTAGCTTGCAGAAGGTCTGTTTTTCTATTAGTTTTATCTCTTGCATCAGGAAATCTCCCAATTGGTCAGCACAGACTGCACCCAAACTATGGCCACTTCCACAAGAAGCTTTGCTTTGCTCCTATGTGGATGCAACATCTTCAGGTTCCTCCAATAGCATCCCAATGCAACTTGGCCACTTTTCTTCTAACTCTGCTGTTGCAATTTGAACCCCTGGAATTTCATGGCCAATCTCCGTGTGCCAGCTCTATGGTTGGCTTGGAAGGTATTGAGATGCTATGGTGCCTGGGCAGTAGGCCTAATAGCTTTTCCTACTCAAGCCAACATTTTCTTTTGCCTGTTCTGAACAAGTGAGAGTATGACTCTGTCCAAAGGCCAATTTCTGGGTTCCCTCATTGACCAGCTGGAAGATACACAGATCAGTCCTGATGTGTTATGGGGCAGTCAAGATCATCATCTACCATTAGGGAATAATAGAATAACAGAGTTGGAAGGGACCTTGGAGGTCTTCTAGTCCAACTCCTGCTCAGGCAGGACCATTTCAGATAAATGGTTGTCCAATGCCTTTTAAAAACCTCCAGTGTTGAAGTATCCACAACTTCTGGAGGCAAGTTGTTCCACTAATAGTTCTACATATCAGGAAATTTCTCCTTTGTTCTAGGTTGCTCCTCTCCTTGATTAGTTTCCATCCATTGCTTCTTGTCCTGCCTTCAGGTGCTTTGGAGAATAGATTGACTCCCTCTTCTTTGTGACAGCCCATCAAATATTGGAACACTGCTATCATGTCACCCCGAATCCTTCTTTTCATTAGACTAGACATATCCAATTCCTGCAGTGGACTATAAAGGCTATAAGGTTTAGGAGGATAGCAGTCCAGGCCCCGGAGAAATCACCTAGGCTAGAGAAAGAATACAGGCAACTTAATTCTACATGCCAGTTTTGTTGTGTCCTGGGCCTGCTGAGGCAATTCAGCAGGCCCAGAAATGTTGCAAATGGTCCCGGGCAACCTAAAAGCTGCCCGGGACCAGACTGGTTGGTGCCAGTCTTGCGCACATGCGCAAGGCGCGAAAAAGGGTGTTTGTGATTGGTTGGGTTTGGGAGACTATAAAAGGCTTGCGCGCCTGTTTGTTTGCTGAGTGGTACAGTGGAACGAATAAAGAAAGAACTTGGTTAACAACTTGTGTCTCGCTTCAATGCCGCGAACCCAAATATGTAAAAAGTTTCATTATCCCTGGCAAAAAAACTTATTTTCCCCTACTTATCAGAGCAGAAGGCTCCAGACTCTTTCCTCACCCAACCTCTGGAGTAGGGGTCCCCAAACTCATCACCTCATTAACCCCTTCATGTCATTTCAGATTGTTCATTGACCCTTCCCCCATTATTATATGAAAATAATGTAATGAATAGTACTTTAATTGATAATCCCAGGAATACTACTGCTACTAACGGTAATGGATAGTCCCATTCACCCATCACTTTGGAGAACTCTGCTCTGGATTCAAGTGAGACATGAGTCATTATCCACCCACCCACCTACCCACTCCCATCACCAAACACTTGACGCTTGACTCCTCAAAAAACAATTGAAATAAAAATACTCTCATGCTATCCTGACTGAATTAAAGCCAGCAGAACCTTTTTAATAGAAGCCAGAGTAGCATCTTCTCCGCACAGTGGCTTTCCCCTACAATAATTGCTCTTGTGTTCTTGTTTAGATTTGTAGTTTCATTCATATAAAGGAAGATATAAAGATAAATTGTGGGGCAAATGCAAGCAACAGTTCTTGATGACTTTAGCCATTTTTATTTGTTTTTGTTTACGTGGAATGTTGGTGAGAGGATTTTCGTTAGTCCAGGAGCTACAGCAGCTCAAGCGGACAGGACTTTGTGTCAGTCTCAATTTATGAATTCATGATTAATCAGCCAGAGGGATTGCTGATTGGCTTGTGTGTTTGCAGACCACTGATGCTGGGGAAAATGCTAGAAGGCTCCATTCAAACTAGTTTGTGAGGAATTGAGTGCAATCGGTTGGTAACAATGGAGTGAAAATGGCTCTGTGGATGGGCTCTAATCTTCTTCCAAATTAGTTATTTTTCTTGGAATTGGTATGACAATTCTCGCAACATCACATCTGTGTGACTGTCATTAAAAGTATTTCCAAAATTATTTTCCACTGCAAAGAGTATATATTTTTCTTTAAAAGGCTGTCATATTCCCCTGTTCATTAAAACACAGAATATTTCCCAACATTTCATCAATCTTTCTGTGATGTTTTCTCACCCATTTCTCCAGGTTTCTTCATATTGCTTCTCTATCCAGAGACCAACCACTCCATTTTTCTGTGGATTATTTAGCTAGCCGGCTGCTTTGTCTTATATTTACAGTATACAAATAGATGAGTTGTGGTGGAAAAGGGACAAATGTTTTTAAGAAATTCTTTCTTTTCTTTTTCTTTTTCCCATAGAGGGGGTTGTGAGATTGGCTTTTTGTTTTTACTTTGTTTTGTTTAAAAAAAACAATACAACTACAGCTATAAGACTGGAGGTACTAGTGAATGGTCAGCTGGAACAATCATGAATTGCTTAGCTTGGAGAAGTTAAGTCTATCAAGTCACAAAATGGTTGTCATGATGGGGTGACTGTTCCTAAAACGAAACAAAGGTCAACGAGGCAAGAAGCCACGAAGACTCATGTCTACAAGTGCATTGGTGCCAATAACCTCCATTTTGAAGGTTTCCAAATACTGCACAGTCCATTCACATTACATTCTCAAATAAGTATTTGTTAAAATACAGCCGCAATAAATTATCCAGGTGCAGAATGAAATTAAGAAGTCCCTATTAAAATGTTTAGATTTTTTTTTAAAAAAAACACTTTATTCAGCTTAGTCATGACACAATGGGGCCTGGGAAGAGGGACAGAGAGCAGCCGTAAGATGATGCATGCCTGCGCCAAGGCCCACCCCAATGTTGCGGCAATACCATGATTGACAGGTGACTTCCCAATGGCTCATGATGTGCAGAAGACAGCTAAACTGAAAGCATCAACTAATCGTTTTACTTATCACTTATTATTTATATTGGACATGCAGGTTATGTACAGTACTGAATCAGAATAGACAAGACAGGGATCAGCGGTGTAAACAGCAAATTCCATGTCACTATGGCATTCTGTTGACATCAGGGTGAAAAGTACTTATATTCTACAGTGAGGAAAATCCTTTGTCTTAATCTCACTCTATCACCCTCTTGTGCCCCTTCTCTCCGTTGAATTACAGGTACTCTCCGACTTACAACACTTCATTTAGTGACCATGCAGAGTTACAACAGAACTTTAAAAAGTGATTTAAGACCATTTTTCACACTTACGACTGTTGCAGCATCCCCAGGGTCACATGATCAAAATGTAGACCGCTTGGCGACTGGTTCATATTTATGACCGCTGCAGCAAAACTCACTTAATAAATGTTTCACTTAGCAACATAAATGTTGGGCTCAATTGTGGTCATAAGTACTGTACTGCCTTAGTTTTATAGAACATTCAATTATATGTCAAGGGTGGTTTGGGTTGAATTTTAAGATTCCATTATTTTGCTAGCTACTGTGATTACTATGGTCAAAATAATGTAGTGGGTACAGTATATAAACATAGCAATTAGGAAGGCAAGTTCTTTTTTTTTAAGATATGAGAAATGTAAAATTGTTGGGATGGCTTGTATGAATACTTAAGTATAACTAACTCTAAGAAAATCTTAACTGGTAAAAATGTGGGGAAACCTTGTGGGGAAAACAAATTTAAATGAGAACTTTAAAAGGATCAATGACAAGGTGATTAAGATGATTAATTAGAAAAGAAGCTTCATATTGATGTGGTTGTTATTTGTATAAATAATAGTAAAATGCCTATATTCAATTCTTATCTACTAAAATACTAAGAATTGTACTAATTTAAGGTTGATAAAAGAGAATATTATTGGAAGAAGAGAAAAACAAGGAAAGCTACTATGTGGAGTATGGAATTATAGAAACTAATTGTTATTGATTGTTTGTAAACATAAACCCAGACAACACATTGTTTATCAAATATTAATGGTGATTACATTAAAAAAATAATAAAATACATTTTAAAAGGAAGGTAAGCTGTACAGTAAATGTGAATGTAGTAGCTGGTTGTATGTATCATATTGAGAACTTTACGATGGATTACCTTACTAACAGTTGGGATGAAAGTTAATGGGTAGATGTCAAGAATAACATTCACTTTGATATTTATTGTTATGTTCATTACAGGTATTGTTGTTAACGTGGTTTCATTGTCTAATAGAAAGCACAGTGGAACTAGGATGATAAGGAGAGTAATTATTAGAGGTTTTTATACTAGTTAGACTAAGGTAATGTTGGATTTTATAGTCAGAGTGACAGGAGTTGTAGGAATGCAATAAATTTTAATGAAGGAGAGAGTTTGCTAGCCACAAATTTCAACTGAATAAGAAAATATATCATTGCAGTTATTTATATCATTTGCACAATGACATCATAAAGCAGATGATACGCGTGTGTCAAAAGCACAAATCACTACAGAAATATGGTCTGTTGCATGCAAAGTCCATATTACTGAGTGCTAACTGAGGCTTTACTGGAGTTCCTTGTTTTAAGTACAAGTTGATTTCACTAACCAAGTAAACTCTCCACCGCCAAATCCTTTCTTTTTCTTTTTCTTTTATAGAGCTATATGTGAACAGATTGCCTATTGGCACAACTGCTGTTCAGGATTTCAAATAGTTGCTTTTTGAGGTAAATTAGACCTAGGGACATTTTTTATGGCATACAAAACTGACAGAAATAGCTGAGGGCAGAAGGAAAATGCCAATTTCTATTTCTTTCCCAATTTTGTTTTTGTTTTAAATAAAATCCTCATTTATTCTCTTAATTCAGATTGTTTTTCCAACAAATACATATGTGAGTTCACCCTCAATTTGCAGCGTGGAACAATTACGTTGCATTCATTAACTCAATCAGCTTTCCCTTAACAGTGTGAATTTGATTGCTTCATAGCCGATAGGTAAATCTCCATCAAAGTTACAACCGTCAGTTAGCCCTCATTTTTATAAACTGAAGTAAAGATTACACTGCTGTTACCGTTTCCTCCACAAAAAAGGCGCTTGTTTACCCCAAAACACTAGAAATAAAAACCATCAAGAAAGATACTTTTCTGAGAGATGGTACCACAGTGACCTCAACTGGCCAAAACAAGTAGGAGGAGAGGAGAGAATCCATTTGTTGCACTGACAGCAGCTGTATACTGAAACAAGTACTAAATTCAGCAAAGAAGCAGGAGCCCACCATAACTGAATGTCCTCCTGACCTGTTGGACTACAAAGTACATTATCCTGGCCAGTGCTGTACCAGGTTAGGAAGACTATGGGGAAATACTCTCAGAGCTGGAATAGGACATTTCTCCCAGAAGCCTTTTAAAAAACTTAGCAGGAGCTGAGTAACTTCCCAGGCATTTCATGTAGCAAATTCTCTCCTCCCTACAACTCATACTTTCTCACTGACTTACACACACATACACACACATTTACAACTGCCCTTGTGAATGGGACAAAAAATCCCTGAATTCTAATGGAAATTTTCTCACCTTTTCAACTCCCAAGTATATCACAGATGAAGGAAGGAAGATTTCTGGATCGTGGTAGCTGTGAGAAGCCTCCAGATTTATGTCTAGGGGTCCTGATCCAGTTTAGAAATCTGTGTGCTTATTGTCACCCTTGAAGGTAGACCAAAATGGGAAACCAAAATCATGAATACAAATACAAGTAGTCCTCGACTTGCAATCATAATTAAGCCTGGAAATCATGTAGGGTTGCCAGGTGTCCACTATTTGAGTGGACAGTCCACTTTTTTCACATTATGTTCACTATTTTTTTTCACAAAATAGTGGACATTTTTTTTTATTCAAAAGCTTTATGATGAAATGGTACGTAATCTAAAGCTGTACAGTCTACTTTTTTTACTACTTAACCCCCCCCCCGCTTGTCCGCTATTTTTTGGAAGCACACCTGGCAACCCTAAAATCATGGTCGTAAATCATTAGGGTCATAAGTTGATGTAACCGGACTTGATTTTGTGACATTGTTTACAACAGTCGTAAAGCAAACACTGTGGTCTTTAAGCGAATCCATTTTCCCACAACAGGTGCTTTTTGCCAGAAACAGGAAGTCGACACCAGAAAACAACAAAGAACATTGCAAATTGTAGTCATGTGACCACAGGACACTGCAAATGGCCATAAAGAAGATTGCCAAGTGCCCAAAATGCAATCACATGACCATTGGGGAATGTAACTTCAAAAATGGGTTGCAAGTAGCTCTGGGGAGGTCTCTTCTAATTTTGAATGGTAATTATGCAACCGGTCATATGTTAGAGGACTACCTGTAGTACTTCTATTATAGAGTTATAGTAACTGAACTTGCAAGTCTGAATGCACCTCCCCCTTCCCTGCCTTTATCTTTAAGTAAACTAAGGAAGGTCAAGTGTGAGACATTTTCTCAAATTCCATTCCTGCTTTGGTCTCAGATTTTTATTTTTAATCTGACCTTTGTCGTGGTTGTGGCTCTTCCTCCTGTTCCTCCAGGTTATTCTCACAGCCCATTACTCTTCTTTAGTTCAGATGAAAAGGAAGAGAGACAGCTGAACCATGTGCCCCTAACATAATACAGTGAACCTTGATTTACCAAACGGCAATACAAGGGACTCACACACACTCAGACTGATATCGTTTGTGTAATGACATCATGATGCAAGAGACAGGATTTGCTTATCGTGACATCAGTTTACATGGTATGATGATCACTTCACCCTGCAAGTGATAAAAATAGATATATGTATAATGACATAAATTCCTGTGTTAATCTATTTTTCTTTTGAGCAGAGATTGATGAATAACAGTTACCCCTTCTCCTATATGAGTCCTTTAAAGCAAAGTCAGTGCATGGTATTTGACCTTGACTTTTTAAAACTGTTTAGATTCAGACAAGTGCATTCATCCATACCCTTTCGCGTACACATTTCCTCTCACCAAAAGATTCTAGAGAATGGCAAGTAAAACTTCTCCACTGGCTGAAGTTCTGGTTTCAAGCTTTTACAAGCTCCTCTTGTCTTTGCACCAACATCTCTGGGATCATTTGAAGAAGAATTTTAGTCTCTAGAACAGCGGTTCTCAACCTGTGGGTCGCGACCCCTTTGGGGGTCGAACGACCCTTTCACAGGGGTCGCCTAAGACCATCGGAAAACACATATTTCCGATGGTCTTAGGAACCGAGACATCGCTCCTCTGTCTCCACACGGCTTCGAGCTGGGGGCCGTTGCAGCGCCGGATTTGTTTCTGTCGAGCATCTCCTAAGGGAGGCTGTGCTGCTTCGCGACCTTTTCCGCAGAGGAGGCTGAACTAAGCTCTGCCGGCGCTGTCGCCCTCTTGGCTCTCTCTCTCTCTCTCGCTCTCTCACTCTCTCCCTCTCCCCATCTGGGTGCTTCTCCAACCAGGCTGGGCTAGGGTTGCCAGGTCTGCTTCCAAAAAATAGCGGACAAGCGGGGGGGGGGGTTAAGTAGTAAAAAAAGTAGACTGTACAGCTTTAGATTACATACCATTTCATCATAAAGCTTTTGAATAAAAAAAATGTCCACTATTTTGTGAAAAAAAATAGTGAACATAATGTGAAAAAAGTGGACTGTCCACTCAAATAGTGGACACCTGGCAACCCTAGGCTGGGCGGAGCCGGTGGAGCAGCCTTCCTGCCCCCCCTGCCCAGCCAGCTGGAGCTGGGCAGGCCAGCGACCTTCGGAAGTGAGGCAAGGACAGGCGAGGCGCGTTGAGCCCCAGGTGCGGCGGGTGAGTGGGCAGCATTGGTGCGCGCTTGGAGAGCCCTTAGGGTTGGGGGTCACCACAACATGAGGAACTGTATTAAAGGGTCACGGCATTAGGAAGGTTGAGAACCACTGCTCTAGAAGGTGTCTGAGCCAGCTTGGTGTAGTGACTAAGGCAAGGGTAGGCAACCTTGGCTCTTTTATGACTCGTGGATTTCAACTCCCAGAATTCCTGAGCCAGCATGGCTCAGCTTGGAAACCTCTCCCTTTCACCTCAGCATGGCTGGCTCAGGAATTCTGGGAGTTGAAGTCCATGAGTCATAAAAGAGCCAAGGTTACCTATCCCTGAACTAAGGCATCCCATTAGAAACTAGAAGATTGTGACTCAACACTGACTCAAAAGCACATAGATACAGACGGTGTCTCTCAGGCTCTTTGCTGTGACCTTAACCAAAAGCGATTATTTCCAAGCTCGATTCTGACAGAATTCTCCTTTTAAGATCTACAGAGAAGGTTTAAGACAGAGCTACAAGAATTCTGGCCAATGAATTCTTTCCCGATTAGAAGCAGTATTTCTCCATTTACTGTAGGAAAGAAATGCCTTCATTTTCTTTCTAGCAGTTTTCTTTCTAGAAGCTTGCTGCTGGGTATTTGCATAACAGTCTCCTGAATCTTTATCTTGGAACCCTCCTTTGCAGCAATGGCTTCTTTTTTTAGAAACACTATATTGCTACCTGTTGCACTTGCAATCTATGAGCTAGAAGTCAGTCTCTCCAATCCACAAAAAAGGCAGGAGACTCCCAAACAGTTGGGTGTACAAAGCAACCAAATTTGGAGCAAATTTCAGTGTGTCACTGCCAGAAGATGGGTGACAAGATGAAGGTATCTCTCCAGAAATAAATATGTTTCCTCCCTCTTGTGCAGTAGACTTCAGCATCAGAACAGTTCTTACCCAAAGGGTTTAGGTAAGCTGGATATTTGCTCTGTTCCTTCTTTATTTGATCACCCACTCTACCTCTTGATGAAGCTGGAAGAATGGGCCACTGAGATATTCAACAACCCTAGTGGCATCATATCTCATCCAAACCTTCTGAAGAGAACTTTTCTTAACCAGACCTGTATTTGTGGGTGAAGTTGGATGGATGACGGAGTGTGCTGTTTATGAGAGGTGAGTCTAAATCATTTGCTCAAGCAGGGCTTTTGAAAGTAGGCCAAGTGCCACATGAAATTAGGCCATAGCTTGCCAGTGGCCCTACAGCTACAGGTTCCCCAGCCCTAGAATTAAACAACAGAAACAGTCCTGCTTTTGCTCTCCTTCGGAGAGCATTGTCTTGAAGCTCCGTGGCAAGAATGACATCCCGAATTGCAACTTTCATTTTCTTATACCAGCTTTGTAGCATCTGACGCCATGTAGCCATAAATTTTCTGTCTGCCAAACCCGGCTCTGAAGTATTTAATTTCACAGTACGATGAGCAAGTCATATGCATGATTTTATGTGCACACACTTTAAAAAATCATTTAGAAGCTGACTTTTATTTTACTATTCTTGTATTTGCATTGACTGGAGAACTGGAGACAACTCAAGAGATAAATCCCACCCCTCCGCACTATGTAAAATAGGTATTTTTCATTCTCCTTACAGCCTGAAGTCAATTTAATGCAATGCAATGCAATGTAATGCAATCTGTGTTTGACTAAGCCAGTCCCACTCTTCTTATTTTCTTTTCCCCCCAAAAAATATGCATTGGAATTATTAGTTAGGGAACCGTATCTAACTCACTGCATTGGAAATAAAAACAGTAGAATAGTGCTGTATTTTCATTGCTAAGTGTGGGGTTTTTTTTTCTCTCTTTTACTTTGAGGTACAGAATCTCAGTCACTGGATTGTATTACTTCAAGCTTGAAAAATCTATATCATGAGGATTGTCACAGCTGACAGCAAAGCTAAACTGTTGGTTGTCACGTAGAAGGCCGCCATAAGGAAGCCTGATTTTCAACAGCTGGAAATCACCATCAGTATCTTGATAGTTCATCTTCCTCTTGGTGCAAAAATCTTTCTTTTCCTCTTTGTTCTGTGACCAACCCTTCAGTATAAAAGCTAAATGCTCATAAAATGAGGTACCTTTATGTGATATTAGGAACAAATCCCTAAGAGGAGGTCTCATCACCAATAAACCAAATTCATGCACCACCAAAGATTAATTGTTGCTTCCTTAAGTTTGGTTTTCAGTGATTTTAACCTTCCTGTATTTCTAAAGTTTGTGTGTGTGTGTGTGTGTGTTCATTCATTCATATATTTATTCATATATTCAACCATTCATTCTATATTCAAGCAATCATGGTCTATTTTAGGGTGGGCAAGTTATAGTCCACCAGCCATGGGTGTCTTCCCCAACTTTTTTATGCTGCCCCCATTGTCAAATTTTCTTGGCAACCAAGTAATGACAGTATGATTTCTAGTGGTTATATACAATGGATTCATACAGAGCCATCAAGCTATTCCCTTTTGGAGTAAGCAACATTATGCACAGCATAGAAAATGAGCAAAAAAAACATAAGACAGGAAATATATTTAGAATGAGTTTATACCGTCTTCACTGTCACCTGTTGATTAGACTAGTATAGCATGTTCTACATCAGGATGCTCCCAGAGAGCATTCAGAAGTGTCAGCTGGTCCAGTTTCCTTGGGCATCTTGGGACAGCCAGGTAACATTGTTTATATGTGAGCATCACTGGTTCCCAGTGTGTTTCAGGAGGCAATTCAAGGTGCTGGTTGATGTGTGGTGTAGGGCCAGATTATTGTGGGACTGTGTTTCCCAGTGGTTTCTGCCTGTCCCAGCATTGCTGGAAGAACGGGCATGCTTCAGCTACTGGGGGTGAATGAGCGTCATCCAGTGGATGCTAGGAATTGAATTTTCTGTTTTGGCACCTGCCCCATGGAAAATTCTCCCCCCCCCAATACATATATAGCCTACCCTGCTGGACTTTCAAAGGGATGTGAAGATCTAGCTGTTCCTCAGGAATTGGAGCTGGAATGTTAGCTACAGAAAGTCTGATATTAGGGTATGTCAGGAGTGTCAAACTTGCGGCCCACGTCACGCACAGGCCACACCCACCCCAGCTCCGCAAAAGTAAAAAAAAAAAAGTCACGATACGTCACAATACATCAGGTGACACGATTGAGTTTGACACCTGTGGGGTATGTGATGAGTAGTTACTCAGATTTTGTATGGCTCCAATTTGCTTTCTTTTAATTTTAATGGATTGTTAGTTTTTGCATTGTTTGGTCTTCCAAAGTTTCTTTGGATTGATGGGTGGCCATATATAATAAATAAATAAATCCTTTCTTTGCTTTCTTTGCAAACCATCACCGCTTGAACTGCATCCATATATTGCTTCATACACTGCCTTCAGTTCTGTAAACTTCTAACTTCTCTTTTCTCAAAGATCTCATCAACTCCATCCCACGCTTATTTTTTTATGTGTTTTATTTGAATGTGTTTAGGTCATTTCAATCAAAAAAAACCCCAAGCAGTTTACAAAAGCAATACAAAACACATTAAATATGAATAATTTGATTTCAGCAGCAGCAACAGAAATCACCAACAGCATCCACATGCAACCAGGTAAACACACAATCCTCCTTTGAAGCTCCTCTATTGGCATACCGTAGGGGGGTGCATTTTTTGTTACAAATCTGGTAATTACTACAACATTGTTTCTTTGTTTGTATCATGCCTTTATTATTTTTACAAATAGCTCAAGGCAGCAAACATATCCAACACATTTTCTCCTCCTATTTTCCCCACAACAAGCCTGGTGAGGTAACTTGGGTTGAGAGAGTGTGGCTGACCCAAAGTCATGGCTAAAGTAGGACTTGAACTCAATAAACATTTCCAGCTGTTGGATTATTGGAAAAGTGTTGCAAACTTTATGTAAAGCCAATGACCAGCCTTTTTAGAAATGAACCTACAAATTGCTTAGTGTACAGTAAGTTTATCTACTCCAACCTAGCATCAAAACCTGCTGCCCCCAAAGACTGCTTCAGTTCTTTTTCTTCACTGCACAGTCCTGTTATGTCCACACACCCATTGAGAATGATCAGGTTGGACTTTTTTGTGCATTTATATAAAAGCATCAGTGTTTCCATTCATGTTTCTGCTAGCTGAAAGACTGGAAGGATGAAATATTTTATTTATTGAAATATGTAAACTTCGTTTTTCAATTGGGACCCCTTGAGCAGAGGACCATCCTTGGGTTCTGCTATGAAGTCATGGGCAGAGTTGCAGATTTAGAGAAGACGGAAGAATATTTAAAACCCTGCCTAACCCTGATGCTCACTGGGGAATTTTAGACCAATCCTTTTTTCCTTAACCTGACCTCCCTCTCAGGGTTATTGTTGAAATAAAATGAGAAAAGCCATTTGTACATCATGCTGGACTCCATAAAGGAAAGGCAAAGAGATAAGTGTGTTGTAAATTAATTCTTTCTAATAAACTACCAGTTTCAACATGGCTAAATTCACATAGGTGAATTCCAATAAGGCTTACTTTACATTCTTGTGTGCAACTTTCGAGTATAATGTAGTATTCCTTTTGAATTCGGATCAAAAGGGCTTGTTTATCAAGGAATACTACATTATACTGTTATTCATAGTTAAATCAACTGATATCAGTAGGAGAACAAGGTACATTCCATTTGCAATCAATGGGGTTAAAAAGTTAGTAATTTTTGTTTGGATTTTTCTTCCTCCAACTTAATACTGACATGACTGATATTCAAAGGAACAAAGGATATTTGTTTCTGAGATAAGTGGCTATTACTACCAATTTATGCAAATGAGCAGATCATTATTCCTGTTTCCGTTTCATCATACTGGAGGTATTCTACTTTCTAGGAGAGGCTAGAATAAGGAGGCCTCCCACAACTGAGATAATCTATTTAGAGACAGCTGACCTAAGACAGAGATAACAGAGATGAAAATTTCTTGACATTTTTATGAACTCATCATTTCTGCCATTTAATATATATACAGAGAAAATCCTATTTTCTACTGATTGATTACTTTAATGAATAAATGTAATGTACTCCTGGTGATTTGGTGGGGCAAGTGGATTAAGCCCTTTGCTGGCAGAAAATGGAGTTGCATGAAAAGAATTTCGAGGCAGTTTCATTTTCTAGACATCCATCCAAATTTCAAATTATTTGGATTTGAATTCAAAATAATTAATGCCTTCTGAATCTGGTGCAACAGATAACATACTTACAATATTTATTAACCTGACAGCTGTTTCTTTCTACAGATGCTACACATAGCCATTCAGACCTTAGGCTCATGAATTCAAAGTAGGATTAATCTATATATTACCGTGCTTCCCCAAAGTAAGACTTACCCCAAAGACAAGCCCAGCTTGATTTTTGGGGGTGGGCCTAATATAAGCCCTACCCCAAAAATAAGCCCTAGTTTGGGGGCGAGGCACACACCTAAAAGTCAGGCCTGCATTTCACAGTCAGAGGCCTTTCCAGAAGGCCTCTGCAGCCAAGAACTGAGCTATGGATTCAATCCATAGTTTGGTTCTTGGCTGCAGTTGCCTTCTGGAAAGGCCTTTGACTGAAATGCAGGCCGGAGCTCCATTCTCAGCTGCAGAATAAAACTGCTCCTTCAACCCCAGAAGACGTGGGCTGGCTGGGCAGGGCTGTCAGTGCTGGAGGTGAGTGGAAAAGACACACGCGCACACTGAAAATAAGACCTGATGCCTCTTTTGGAGGCCAAAAAAAACAAAAACCGGGTCTTATTTTTGGGGAAACATGGTACTAAAACTCCTGTTCCCATAACCTTTAAACTAGGCAAAATGGTGTGTCATAGGGCAACAATCTCTGAACCAAGGTACCTCAAATGGGGCAACTTACAAAATGTATTCAAAATGTGGGACCCATCACCCCAGTGGAATTTAAATTTGGCAAATTTTATAAAAGATTTCCTTTATTGTTTGACCGTGCTATGCAGTTCAACAAGGGCTATTTTCAAGGTAGATACGTCTCTGAATGCATTCTAACTTTGCTAGTGAAGGCAGCACATTGGAAATTCTATCAAGGCATTGATAGAGGCACGCCATTAAGGAAATCTGAAAGAATGACTCAATGAGTCACATATTGTCTAGTCACAGATAAAGCTGTATGTGATTAGAGGCACATTCCCTTATTAGGCATAGAATTGCATATTATTATGCTATAATTCAAAGCACACTCACTTCACAATAAAAGTAAATTCTCCAGCAAATCAACGTTGAGCCCCTGGCCATGTCTATGTTTTTCTTGCAGCAATATGGAAGTTGCTTTATTCTAGGATGTTTTTTCAATTTCCCAGTTGGTCCCAACCTGAGGTTTCCTGGCATCTCTTGTCCCTGTACTAACCAATTCCAACTCTACTTAGCTTTTCTGATCTCCCTGCTCCAGATGATCATACTTATTCTTTTAAGTTTATGACAGGATGTTTTTCTTAATCCAGGATCATAGAAATTAAGGTGGGAATTCAAAGCAGGACACCTAGTTTTGTTAAACTAAGAGAGGGAAAGAAAAATAATAAATATGTTTTCTTTTAATAAGCCAATACTAGATAACTTGCAAATTAGTTCTAGTTTAAGTGGCCTGATATTGCTTTAGTGCAGGGGTATCAAACTGCCGCCCCATGGGCCGGTTGCATCATACGGACCCCATGCCCACCCCAGCTCCAGCAATGCAAAAAATGTCACAATAAGTCACAACATGACATGGTGAGTTTGACACCCACGCTTCAGTGTAATCACTGAGAAAACTTTTCCAAGTCACTGCCTTACTAACCTGTGGTGACAGAGAAGCCAGCATTTTGACAATTCACGTTGAAGTAAGGGAGGGAGGAGGGGAAGAGGCAATATGTCAATCTTCTCCAGATGTTGCTGGATAATAACATTATCCATGTCCATTGCCAGACTGGCTGTAGATAATAGGAGTTGGATTCTAACAATATTTGGAGATTCACAGATTGGTTTCCCAAATCTGGTGCCCCCAGGTTCCAAGCTGAGTCAAAAATCCCAACCATTATAAAAATAAGGGCCAACACATTGAATTGGATTTAGAAATTTAGGGATCATTGTTGTAATGCTTCCTGTTAATTATGACATGAACAAGGGGAAAACTAATGCAAGTTGAAAACTTGATCGCATGCACTAAAACTGCCTGCTTATATTTCAAAACACAACAAATCATAAACAACTCCTAGTCATAACACTAAATTATAATGTGGTTTGCTTTCGGTTTACTATAATCCATTCCTTATGACTTAGCACTGTGTGTAAATCAAGCCTACTTATCCAGCTAGGTTAGTGGGTAGGTAGGTAAAAACGGCTGACAGAATAAAAAATGGTGCCTGGCATTGCCTCTTCCAGCCATCTAACTAAATCCCTGAGTTTAAAAGCAGTATTGAAGTCATATCGCTTTCTGGGGTAAATTCAGAGTATCAGGAAAATGTTACAAAAATTTCATGACAAGCTGCCATCACCTCACATGGGGCAAATTCAAGAGCCTACTGCTCTTGAAAATGTGCCAATAGAACCAGCCTCAGGTGCTGACAACACTTCCTTAACACATTCACTTCTCTTACACAACTTATTCACAACAGCTGCTACCAATCAAGCTGCTACTGATCAGATAGATACCTCTCTCTCTCTCTCTCTCTCTCTCTCTCACACACACACACACACACACACACACACTCTGATAAATTCTCCTCACTAAAAGGCAAAAATGAAGTGTTAGGGAGTGATACAGCCCCTGGGTTTCTCCATGATTTGCTAGGAAATCCGAAAAAGACCAAAGTGATACTTGTGAGGAAAAAAATGAAGGATCTATTATAATTTTACAGATCTTTCCTTTTAAACTTTTTAGGATTAGATTAGATTTTATTAGAGACTGTTAGTGGAAATCAAGTTGAAGGCAACTAACTCTATTATAAATATTTATAAATATTATAAATAATTAGTCTTGATAACCATACATTAAGAATATTCAATACATGTTTTAATAGCATCAACAGTATGTTTCAAAATACACTGTCATTTTTAGTAACATTCAAACTAAAAAGATGACATAAATTTCTAAATAAAATGTCAACTAATACATTTGTGTTCTAGAATAGGCTACTCGGGACTGGCTTCAAATTTTGAGCAACCCCATCACCGAAATCCTTTCAGTAACCCGTTCTTATCCTCCATGCAGTTAACCAGCTATTATCCTTCTGTATTTAAGGGCAGTCCCCATGACTTAGAAAGGGCAGACACTTGGGCTTTCTTCAAGTAATTTTAATTTCCTGAGACACAATAAGGTAGCATTTCCTGTAGATGATTCTGAGCATCCATTCATATGGAGCCTAGACAAGGGAGAGTTGCATTCTTTGGGTCATGTACACAATCAGAATACCTGAGCATTGTCCTCTTTTGCAAAATAGAAAGTTGGAGCTTTTGAAACAAAACAGAAGCTACTCGACCAAAGCAGAAAAGAATGAGATTTAACACCCTCAGAATTGATTGGAATTATTAATTCATTATTGCAATTAATATGTTGCTCAATTATAAAATTATAATTATATTATAAATTATATCAATTATATAATTATATATCAATTATGAAATTATATTATAAATTATAAAAGAGCTGCTGAGAAATGATGTAAATTAAAAAGAAAGAAAAATTAAAAACTCCAAAACCCAGTGAGAATCAAATTCCTAGCCATTGATGTATCATGTCTTTATTATAACAATTATGTATTATAGGAAGGAAATATACTATACCATGTCACACCCTACTTAAAGACTTTACGGAAGAGTCAGATCTTGGTAACTTTCCACATTGATACAGGTTGGTGTTTACCAGACTTTAAATGGAGCAAATTCCAGGAAAAAGAGAAATTTGAGTAAATCCTGGATTTTTTAAAATCTTGAGTATTTGCATTTTGTCCTTGAAAAATAAAAGGTTTACATTTGATTTCTTTCTGTTTATTTTCTTTTAATAAGGCTTTATTTTGTTTATGTCTTGTGAGATTGGTCTATTTTCCAGAGGGAAGGTAATGCTATAAGAGAAACAAATTACACTATAGAATTTATTTCACTTTTTCTTCACATGTTTTCATTTGCCAGAAAGGCAATACAGGTAGTCCTTGTCTTACAACAGTTCATTTACAACAACACTGAAAAAAGTGTCTTATGACTGTTTTTCACTTATGCCCATTGCCACATCCCTATGGTCACGTGATCAAAATTCAGACATTTGGCAACTGACTCACATTTATGACCATTGCAGTGTCCCAGAGTCATTTTTATCTAGAGAACCTTAGGGCTACCTGTTAAAAGGCATTATTGGGTATTTGATTACTTTTCTGGGGGGAAAACAAAAAAGGTGGAATAAAGAGTGGGAAATATTGGACGTTACAAAGGGAAGATGCCATTCTCATCACTTTTTCAAGAAATACCATCAGTAAAACAGTAACTGTACAATAAAAATCTTGTCTAGAAGTAACCAAAGCAGCAAAGAGAAAACATTATGGTGCTCCTAAGAGGAATATAACATATTCAAATTCTTTAGCATGCAAAGTTCATTTTAAGTAAGCCCAAAATGCATCCATAAAGCTGTCAGGCTTCCTCCAAAGAACAGTCGTTCGCTTCATATTTCAAGCACCAAATTAATTGTTTCTGACATTTAATTTATAACCTAAGGAATTTTCTAGTTAAAACTTGACTATGATAACAGTAGATTAGAGCTGGGTGCCTTTTGACAGAATAGATTTTTCAACTTCTTTTCACTGACAGTTCTTGACAAGGACTTTGTATATGTGTGTCTGTGTCTTAAGCACACTTATAGATTACATACCTCTCAGCAAAGTACAGCTACACCATCGGCCTCCTCATCCATGCCTCATTGACTTTGAACAGTTTCTTACCATATTTGGAAGGCAAATAAGCTGAATCAAGCATGAAGCGCCACCTACTGGAATAACCCAGAAAATGGGCTCTGGAAAACAGCTGAACGAGAAATAAATGGAGAACCACTAATATTTTACAATGAATTTACTATGATGAATTCAGAGATTCAGGAAATTGAGGAAGATGGGGGTTGTATACACCAAATTAGGGACAAAACCTCAGTATTCTGCTTTGGATTCTTTACAGGCACCAATTTTGTTTCAGCTTAAGATTAAATCCTTTTTATCTCTTCACAAATGTCTTTATTTCCCTGTTTGCGTCTTTTTTCCCCATTCCCTTACAATTTTATGGAAATGTCTCCTTCAAACCTCTACTCAGTCCCAATAATGATGGACTCTCCCACTGTAATGTGAAACAATGTTGGTCAAAGTCCTGTTGAGTCCTGAAAACTAATCATAGTGGTTCTTGAGAGTCTCAACTTCTTTAAAGTAAGGCAATTTTTCAGGAACCATGATCCTCCTGGGAAATATTCATTTAAGTTATATAATATGGTGAAAACTATTTCAAATTAAACAGACCATTGGAGAGAAGCATCCACAGAAAGGTGCAGTGCTTGTGATGTGATGGCATAACGCTGCTGTCACTATGCTGATATACTGATGTAAGCCTTTGATCCTTTGGAAATAACCGTGCAGCTGTGCCAACCCAAAGCTTGTGAGCATGTTGAAATGCCCTGAAGATTTTGGAAATACAATAAGGCAGCAAGACAGTTAAGGAAGGAAACAGTCCTGTTGCAGAGAAAAAATTCTTGAAATGTAAGTTGTGCAGAATTAAGTTTTTAGGTACTTTGAAGATTTTGTTACATTGCCCTATTAGTACTTGACTTGCAACCACAATTGAGCCCAAAGTTGTTGTTAAATGAGACATTTGTTAAATGAATTTTGCCCCATTTTATGACCTTTCTTGCTTCAGTTATTAAATGAATCACTGCAGTTGATAAATTAGTAACAATTATTAATTGAATCTGGCTTCCCCATTGACTTCACTTGTCAGAAGGTCGCAAAAGGTGATCACATGATCTTGGGACACAGCAACGGTCATGAATACGAGCCAGTTGCCAAGCATCTGAATTTTGATCTCATGATCATGGGGATACTGGAAAGGTTGTAAGTGTGAAAAAAGGTCATAAATCACTATTTTCAGTGCCGTTGTAACTTTGAACGGTCACTAAACAAACTCTTGTTAGTCAAGGACTACCTGTAAAAGTTTCCAGAAAACTAAGTGGTTCTGGTTTCCTGAACTTGTCAGGCGCACAGCACTTGATGCTGAGTTATAACCATCAGCATCAGTAATAAAAGAAAGATATCATTTATCAGTTGGGCTGTTGGTTTGATTGCCAAACTTGGTGATTTGGCTGCAAATGTTTCATCTCCATTGGGGGGGAGGGGGGCATCTTCAGAGTGCACTGAAGATGTCCCCCCCAAAAAATGTAGATGAAACGTTTGCAGCCAAATCGCCAAGCTCAGCGATCAAACCAACAGCCCAACTACCAACCCAAGCTACTAATATTCAAACACATCTCAACCATTTATCAGTTTTTGAGTAACACAAGGCTGGCTTGTGAGAAAGGATGCTGGGAATGGATCTTAGAAAAAGGATGCTGGGAATGGAGGTTTAGTAAGGCCTAACACCACATTCACCACACACCAATCTCTTTTTGTGGAATAACAAAGATCAGCCAGTGATGCATGACTTTTTGAATGGAAGCATATTATGTACAGGTGTGTATTTTATAGTATAGCCCAGAGGTCCCCAATCTTTTGGGCACCAGGGACCGGTTACATGGAGAGGTTTGTCTGCGGACTGAAGGGGGCATGGCTTTGTGTGCTGCCTGCATCCCACGGATGGGGCTTTGTTTATGCGGCCCAGTTGCTGGCATGCTGCGGCCGGTATTGGTCCACGGACCGGGGGTTGGGGACCGCTGGTATAGCCCAGTCAGTGGAAACAGAATTCCACAACACAGCCGTTTATAATATGCTAAATGCTTGGGGTAGAAATATACTATGAAGAGATTAAAATGCTTACATAAGGCAATTTTATCTAGATAAAAGCATTTCTTAAGTTTACCATCTTTTTCAGTCAGATTTCTTAGTTATTTAACAGGAAGAAACAGCATACATGCTGCACATTTCAAAAGACAGATGGGCATACTTCTCCTTTCCATTCATTAAACTACAGTAATATGGTAGAATTGGAAAAGCCACAAATGAAAGTCAAGAAAATTGGCCAGGTTTTTTGTTCTTTGGGGAATTTCAAGGGACAATTGATACAGAAAGTAATGATAAGGTAATGATATGTGAGAATGACCTTGGGAAACAGGAGAGAGAGCCACAGACTGGATAGTCAGCATGGAGAAGAAGTCTCAGCCTACAGAAGAGGGCAGAGCATGAAAGTTTCCCAGAGAGTAAAAGAAAAGAGGTGAAAAATACTTTCATTTTTGTAAGATTCTGTTGAAAGACAAAAATAGTACTCCTGGTGGTGCTTCTCGTAGGGCTAACCAGAGATTCCCTGCCCTAATTCCTTTTTGCAGCAGCTCCGAGGCACATTGATCGAGAACCCATTATTAAGCAACCTAGTCGATGTCTTTATGAAGATATAATTCTTACAAGATTAATCATGCTAATTTCAACTCTGATGGACCTCCCCAGCCAGGCGGGCCAGCCTAGCTCACGGGCTTACTCCTCGGTTCCGTCCCTAGTTGGAAAAAAGCTAATGGTTGTGCATCTGTGCATTTTTCCCACGAGAGAAAACGCAACTCAGACAGCCCTTAAGACCTGCAGTGTTTCTCAACCTTGTCAATTTTAAGGCATGTGGACTTCAACTCCCAGAATTCCACAGCCAGCAATGCTGGCTGTGGAATTCTGGGAGTTGAAGTCCACCTGCCTTAAAATTGACAAGGTTGAGAAACACTGCCTTAACGTCTGCACGCGCTTCCAACGAAACAAGCATCAATAAGCGCTCGTTTCCAAAGACCCGCACGCGCCAAAGCCGACGTGGGGGGTGGGGGGGAAACGCCTCCGATTGGCAATCTCAACTCATCCCCGCCCCTTCTTCCAAGCCAGTCCCGCCTACCAACGGCGAGAAGGAAGGAGAACGATTCCGGAGGGCGGGGCCTGAGGTGGGCCGTCATCCTCCAATCACCGCGGTATTCGCCGGAGACTTTTAAAAACGGTTTTCCGGGCCTCTTTTCCTCGCCGCCGAAGATGGCGGCTGCGGTAGGCCCGGGGCTGGGCGTGGAGGAGCTGAGCTTGCTGGAGAAGTCGCTGGGCTTGAAGAAAGGCAACAAGTACAGCAGTCACGGCGAGCGGAAGGTAAAGGCGCTGGGGAAGCGCGGGAGGCGGAGGACCGGAGCCGGCAAAGGGTGGCTCGCCCCTGGATCCACGCTGCTGATGGATACGAGGGATGTTAGTCGAAGTCTTAGGAGCCCCGAGGCGCGATTCCTTCCGGGGTGAACGGGACCGGGTATCGGTAATCTCTTCGCCAGCAGCCGCAGCGTGACACGCAGTAATTCATTCGTAAATCTTCAAGCCCTTTCGCACGTGATGCGAAGCGTGGCGTCTGCACTTTCGCTATGTGCTCAAACGGATCCAATATGGGAACGTTTTTAAGTTCCAGCAGACCAGAGGCTCTTGTCAACGAATCGGGGATTTTGCCATGATAGAAAGCTGCTCTTTTTTTTTTTCTTTCTTTCCTTTAAAAATGCATTTATGTATTTTATTTATTTATTTTATTTATTTATTTATTTAATTTATATCCCGCCCTTCTCCTTACGGACTCAGGGCGGCTAACAACCAGATAAAAGACTAATCCCCAAAAACTACAAATTTAAAAACATAAGTAAAAACAAATATTAGTAATTTGGTCAAGTTAATTTAAAAATTGCTTTAAAACCCCATTAAAATTTTCCCCTAGGCCAGTCCTGCAA